>NC_069501.1:1276108336-1276408336 GCF_027579735.1 Bombina bombina | reverse complement strand
TAGCCTAAAACCAGCGTTAGGAGCCTCTAACGCTGGTTTTCACGGCTACCGCCAAACTCCAAATCTAGGCCTAAGATAGCTACAATGTAATTAATAATTACATTGTAGCTATTTTAGGATTTATATTTATTTTACAGGTAACTTTGTATTTATTTTAGCTAGTTAGAATAGTTATTAAATAGTTATTAACTATTTAATAACTACCTAGCTAAAAGAAATACAAAATTACCTGTAAAATAAATCCTAACCTAAGTTACAATTAAACCTAACACTACACTATCATTAAATTAATTAAATAAATTAACTACAAATAACTACAATTAAATACAATTACATAAACTAACTAAAGTACAAAAAATAAAAAAAGCTAAGTTGCAAAAAATAAAAAAAATAAGTTACAAACATTTAAAAAATATTACAACAATTTTAAGCTAATTACACCTAATCTAAGCCCCCTAATAAAATAAAAAAGCCCCCCAAAATAAAAAAATTCCCTACCCTTTTCTAAATTAAAAAAGTTCAAAGCTCTTTTACCTTACCAACCCTTAAAAGGGCCTTTTGTGGGGCATACCCCAAAGAAAACTGCTCTTTTGCCTGTAAAAGAAAAATACAACCCCCCCAACATTAAAACCCACCACCCACATACCCCTAATCTAACCCAAACCCCCCTTAAATAAACCTAACACTACCCCCCTGAAGATCATCCTACCTTGAGTTGTCTTCACTCAGCCGAGCCACCGATGGAACTGAAGAGGAGATCCAGAGCGGCAGAAGTGATCCTCCAAGGGGCGCTGAAGAAGTCTTACATCCGATGAAGTGATCCTCCAAGCGGCGCTGAAGAAGTCTTCCATCCGATGAAATGATCCTCCAAGCGGCGCTGAAAAAGTTTTCCATCCGATGAAGTAATCCTCCAAGCGGCGCTGAAGAAGTCTTCCATCCGGGCGATGTCATCTTCCAAGCGGGGTCTTCAATCTTCTTTCTTCAGGATCCATCTTGCAGACCTCCGACGCGGAACATCCTGCTGGCCCGACGGACTACCGACGAATGAAGGCTCCTTTAAGGGACGTCATCCAAGATGGCGTCCCTCGAATTCCGATTGGCTGATAGAATTCTATCAGCCAATCGGAATTAAGGTAGGAAAATTCTGATTGGCTGATGGAATCAGCCAATCAGATTCAAGTTCAATCCGATTGGCTGATACAATCAGCCAATCAGATTGAGCTCGCATTCTATTGGCTGTTCCGATCGGACATTACAAATGCAATTATAGTATAGATGTGCATTGTTCTCTTGGCATCCCTTGTTGAAAAAGAATACATACATATCCTGCACTAGTGGGAGCTGCTGCTGATTGGTGCCTGCACACATTTGTCTCTTGTGATTGGCTAACTAAATGTGTTAAGGTAGCTGTCAGTAGTGCAATGCTGCTCCTTCAGCAAAGGATAACAAGAGAATTAAACAATTTTTGATAACAGCAGTAAATCTAAGTTGTTTAAAATGATATTTTCTATCCAAATCATGAAATAAATGTTGGTGTTTCTGTCCCTTTAAGTTATAGTACTTTGATTTAATAAGATTTGTCTTGCACATTATAGTAATCTTTGGCGTTTGGTACTGTTTGCTGACCTTCTAGATTGATGTTCTGTGTGTTTTTAAAAGAATCCATTTTCTTTCTGAAGAATCTCATGTGGTAATTTGCTGTCACTATTAGAAATCCTGCTAGATTGTGAGATTCATATTATTCCCTTGTGTGAAACATATTTATTAGAGTACACAGTTATTAGAGAGGGCTTTGGGATGTTTGAGTAATTTTTACATTTTAATATATTTATTTTTAATGAATCCTGTTATATTGCGTAGTAAAACACTGATCAGTACAATGAGAATGTCAAGTTTTATCGAGAGTCCCCATGAAGTAAATCTCACGTTTGTGCTCTGACTAGAAACAGTCGCCTAGATTACAAGATTTTGTCGGTAATGGTGTGCGGTGCTAACGAGCAGTTTTCCCTCACAGCTCACTTACAGACAACGCTGGTATTACAGGTTTTTACAAACCCGGCATTAGCCCCAGAAAAGTGAACAGAAAGCAAAATTTAGCTCCACATCTCACCTCAATACCAGCACTGCTTACGGTAGCGGTGAGCTGGCAAAACGTGCTCGTGCACGATTTCCCCATAGGAATCAATGGGGGAGAGCCTGCTGAAAAAAGCAGCATAAAGCTCCTAACGCAGCCCCATTGATTCCTATGGGGAAATACATTTTATGTCTACACCTAACATGAACCCCGAGTCTAAACACCCCTAATCTGCCGCCCCCGACATCGCCGACACCTGCATTTTATTATTAACCCCTAATCTGCCGCCCCCGACATCGCTGACACCTGCATTTTATTATTAACCCCTAATCTGCCGCCCCCGACATCGCCGACACCTGCATTTTATTATTAACCCCTAATCTGCCGCCCCTGACATCGCCGACACCTGCATTTTATTATTAACCCCTAATCTGCCGCCCCTGACATCGCCGACACCTGCATTTTATTATTAACCCCTAATCTGCCGCTCCGAACATCGCCGCCACCTACATTATAATTTTGAACCCCTAATCTGCTGCCCCCAACATCGCCGACACCTACATTATATTTATTAACCCCTAACCTGCCACCCCCAATGTCGCCGCAACCTACCTACACTTATTAACCCCAAATCAACGTCGCTGCCACTATATTAAAGTTATTAACCCCTAAATCTAAGTCTAACCCTAACCCTAACACACCCTAACTTAAATATAATTTAAATACATCTAAATAAAATAACTACAATTATCTAAATTATTCCTATTTAAAACGAAATACTTACTATTAGTTACATTGTAGCTATTTTAGGATTTTTTTTTTTCACAGTCAACTTTGTATTTATTTTAGCTAGGTAGAATAGTTACTAAATAGTTATTAACTATTTAATAGCTACCTAGTTAAAATAAAGTCAAATTTACCTGTAAAATAAAACCTAACCTAACAATTACATCTAACACTACACTATAATTAAATTAATTACCTAAACTAAATACAATTAAATACAATTATCTAAAGTACGAAAACAAACAAACAAACACTAAATTACAGAAAATAAAATAATTACAAGTTTTTTTAAACTAATTACACCTAATCTAATCCCCCTAATAAAATAAAAAAAGCCCCCAAAATAATAAAAAGCTTTACCCTATACTAAAATACAAATAGCCCTTAAAAGGGCTTTTTGCGGGGCATTGCCCCAAAGTAATCAGCTCTTTCTTTCATGTAATTAGCAAGAGTCCATGAGCTAGTGATGTATGGGATATACATTCCTACCAGGAGGGGCAAAGTTTCCCAAACCTCAAAATGCCTATAAATACACCCCTCACCACACCCACAATTCAGTTTTACAAACTTTGCCTCCCATGGAGGTGGTGAAGTAAGTTTGTGCTAGATTCTTCGTTGATATGCGCTTCGCAGCAGGCTGGAGTCCGATTTTCCTCTCAGAGTGCAGTGAATGTCAGAGGGATGTGAAGAGAGTATTGCCTATTTGAATACCATGGTCAACTTCTACGGGATCTATTTCATAGGTTCTCTGTTATCGGTCGTAGAGATTCATCTCTTACCTCCCTTTTCAGATCAACGATATACTCTTATATACCATTACCTCTACTGATTCTCGTTTCAGTACTGGTTTGGCTGTCTACTATATGTAGATGAGTGTCTTAGGGTAAGTAAGTCTTATTTTTTATGACACTCTAAGCTATGGTTGGGCACTTTATATGTAAAGTTCTAAATATATGTGTTTAAACTTATATTTGCCTTGATTCAGGATAATCAGTATTCCTTATTTCAGACAGTCAGTTTCATTATTTGGGATAATGCATATGAAATATTTTTTCTTACCTTAAAAGAATTTTTTCAATTGACTTTTTTTCCCTGTGGGCTGTTAGGCTCGCGGGGGCTGAAAATGTTTCAATTTATTGCGTCATTTTTGGCGCAGACTTTTTTGGCGCAAATTTTTTTTTGTCATTTCCGGCGCCCTAATTGACGCCGGAAGTTTGCGTATGGTTGCGTCATATTTGACGTTCAGACTTTTTTTGCGGCCAAAATTGTGGGCGTCGTTTTTTCGGCGTCACAGGATGTGGCGTCATTCTTGTCTCCACCTTTTTTTCACATTATTTCAGTCTCATTTTTTCAGTGCTTCTGGTTGCTAGAGGCTTGTTCATTTGGCATTTTTTCCCATTCCTGAAACTGTCATTTAAGGAATTTGATATTTTTGCTTTATATGTTGTTTTTTCTATTACATATTGCAAGATGTCTCAACATGGCCGTGGACCAGAATCTACTTCTGGAAAGACGCTGCCTGATGCTGGTTCTACCAAAGTTAAGTGCATCTGTTGTAAACTTTTGATAACTGTTCCTCCGGCTGTTGTTTGTGATAACTGTCATGATAAACTTTCTAATGCAGATTGTATTTCCATTAGTAATAATCCATTACCTGTTGTTGCTCCTTCAACATCTAATGTTCAGGATGTCCCTGTTAATGTAAAAGAATTTGTTTCTAAATATTTTAGGAAGGCCCTGTCTGTTATTCCTCCTTCCAGTAAGCGTAAAAGGTCTTTTAAAACTTCTCATATTTCAGATGAATTTTTAAGTGACCGTCATCATTCTGACTTATCTGTTTCTGATGAGGATCTATCTGGTTCAGAAGATTCTGCCTGAGATATTGACACTGATAAATCTTCATATTTATTTAAGATGGAGTTTATTCGTTCTTTACTTAAAGAAGTGTTAGTTGCATTAGATATCGAGGAGTCTAGTCCTCTTGATACTAAATCTACTAAGCGTTTAAATTCGGTTTTCAAACCTCATGTAGTTATTCCTGAAGTTTTTCCAGTTCCTGATGCTATTTCAGAAGTAATTTCTAGGGAATGGAATAGTCTGGGTACTTCATTTACTCCTTCTCAAAGGTTTAAGAAATTGTACCCTGTGCCATCTGATAGATTAGAATTTTGGGATAAAATCCCTAAAGTTGATGGGGCTATTTCTACTCTTGCTAAATGTACTACTATTCCTACGGCGGATAGTACTTCCTTTAAGGATCCTTTAGACAGGGAGATTGAATCCTTTCTAAGGAGAGCTTATTTATGTTCAGGTAATCTTCTTAGACCTGCTATTTATTTGGCTGATGTTGCTGCAGCTTCCACTTTCTGGATGGAGGCTTTAGCGCAATAAGTGTCAGACCATAATGCTTATAGCATTGTTAAACTTCTTCAACATGCTAATAACTTTATCTGTGATGCCATTTTTGATATCATTAGAATTGATGTCAGATATATGTCTTTAGCTATCTTAGCTAGAAGAGCTTTATGGCTTAAATCTTGGAATGCAGATATGACTTCTAAGTCAACTTTGCTTTCTCTTTCTTTCCAAGGTAATACATTATTTGGTTCACAGTTGGATTCTATTATTTCAACTGTTACTGGGGGGAAAGGAACCTTTTTGCCTCAGGACAAAAATCTAAAGGTAAATACAGGGCTGCTAATCGTTTTCGTTCCTTTCGTCAGAATAAAGAACAGAAGCCTGACCCTTCCCCTAAAGGAACGGTTTCCGTTTGGAAACCTTCTCCAGTCTGGAATAAATCCAAGCCTTTTAGAAAGTCAAAACCAGCTCCTAAATCCGCATGAAGGTGCGGCCCTCATTCCAGCACAGCTGGTAGTGGGCAGGTTATGATTTTTCAAAGATATTTGGATCAATTCGATTCACAGTCTTTGGATTCAGAACATTGTTTCTCAAGGATACAGAATAGGTTTCAAGATAAGACCTCCCGTGAGAAGATTTTTTCTATCTCGCATTCCAGTAAACCCAGTGAAGGCTCAGGCATTTCTGAAATGTGTTTCAGATCTAGAGTTGGCTGGGGTAATTGTACCAGTTCCAGTTCTGGAACGGGGTCTGGGGTTTTACTCAAATCTATTCATTGTACCAAAGAAGGAGAATTCCTTCAGACCAGTTCTGGATCTAAAAATATTGAATCGTTATGTAAGAATACCAACATTCAAAATGGTGACTATAAGGACTATTCTGCCTTTTGTTCAGCAAGGGCATTATATGTCCACAATAGATTTACAGGATGCATATCTTCATATTCCAATTCATCCAGATCACTATCAGTTTCTGAGATTCTCTTTTCTAGACAAGCATTACCAGTTTGTTGCCCTTCCGTTTGGCCTAGCAACAGCTCCAAGGATCTTTTCAAAGGTTCTCGGTGCCCTTCTCTCTGTCATCAGAGAACAGGGTATTGCGGTATTTCCTTATTTGGACGATATCTTGGTACTTGCTCAGTCTTTACATTCTGCAGAATCTCATACAAATCAACTTGTGTTGTTTCTTCAAAAACATGGTTGGAGGATCAATTTACCAAAGAGTTCTTTGATTCCTCAGACAAAGGTAACCTTTTCAGGCTTTCAAATAGATTCAGTGTCCATGACTTTGTCTTTAACAGAAAAGAGGCGTCTGAAGTTGGTTTCAGCTTGTCAAAACCTTCAGTCTCAGTCATTCCCTTCGGTAGCTTTTTGCATGGAAATTCTAGGTCTCATGACTGCTGCATCGGACGCGATCCCCTTTGCTCGTTTTCACATGAGACCTTTTCAGCTTTGTATGCTGAACCAGTGGTGAAGGGATTATACAAGGATATCTCAAATAATATCCTTAAATCCCAATGCTCGATCTTCTCTGACTTGGTGGTTGGATCACCATCTTTTAATTCAAGGGGCCTCTTTTGTTCGTCCAACCTGGACTGTGATCTCAACAGATGCGAGTCTTTCAGGTTGGGGAGCTGTATGGGGATCTCTGACAGTGCAGGGGGTTTGGGAATCTCAGGAGGCGAGATTACCAATCAACATTTTGGAACTCCATGCGATTTTCAGAGCTCTTCAGTTCTGGCCTCTTCTGAAGAGGGAATCGTTTATTTGTTTTCAGACGGACAATGTCACAACCGTGGCGTATGTCAATCATCAAGGTGGGACTAACAGTCCTCAAGCTATGAAAGAAGTATCTCGGATACTTGTATGGGCGGAATCCAGCTCTTGTCTAATTTCTGAGGTTCACATCCCAGGTGTAGATAATTGGGAAGCGGATTATCTCAGTTGCCAGATGTTACATCCGGGCGAATTGTCTCTTCACCCAGAGGTATTTCTTCAGATTGTTCAAATCTGGGGACTTCCAGAAATAGATCTGATGGCCTCTCATCTAAACAAGAAACTTCCCAGGTATCTGTCCAGATCCAGGGATCCTCAGGCAGAAGCAGTGGACGCATTGTCGCTTCCTTGGAATTACCATCCTGCCTATATCTTTCCGCCTCTAGTTCTTCTTCCAAAAGTGATTTCCAAAATTCTAATGGAACGTTTGTTTGTACTACTGGTGGCTCCAGCATGGCCTCACAGGTTTTGGTATGCAGATCTCATTCGGATGGCCAGTTGCCAACCTTGGACACTTCCGGTAAGACCAGACCTTCTATCTCAAGGCCCAGTTTTCCATCAGGATCTCAAATCATTAAATTTGAAGGTATGGAAATTGAACGTTTGATTCTTAGTCATAGAGGTTTCTCTGACTCAGTAATTAATACTATGTTACAGGCTCGTAAATCTGTGTCTAGGAAGATTTATTATCGAGTCTGGAAGACTTACATTTCTTGGTGTTCTTCTCATAAGTTCTCCTGGCATTCTTTTAGAATTCTTAGAATTTTACAGTTTCTTCAGGATGGTTTGGATAAAGATTTATCTGCAAGTTCTTTGAAAGGACAGATCTCTGCTCTTTCGGTTCTTTTTCACAGAAAGATTGCTAATCTTCCTGATATTCATTGTTTTGTACAGGCTTTGATTCGTATCAAACCTGTCATTAAGTCAATCTCTCCTCCTTGGAGTCTTAATTTGGTTCTGAGGGCTTTACAGGCTCCTCCGTTTGAACCTATGCATTCTCTGGATATTAAATTACTTTCTTTGAAAGTTTTTTTCCTTTTGGCCATCTCTTCTGCTAGAAGAGTTTCTGAGTTATCTGCTCTTTCTTGTGAATCTCCTTTTTTGATTTTTCATCAGGATAAGGCGGTGTTGCGGACTTCATTTCAATTTTTACCTAAGGTTGTGAATTCTAACAACATTAGTAGGGAAATTGTTGTCCCTTCATTGTGCCCTGATCCTAAGAATTCGAAGGAGAGATCTTTACATTCTTTGGATGTAGTAAGAGCTTTGAAATATTATGTTGAAGCTACTAAAGATTTTAGAAAGACTTCTAGTCTATTTGTTCTCTTTTCTGGTTCCAGAAAAGGTCAGAAAGCTTCTGCCATTTTTTTGGCGTCTTGGTTAAAGTCTTTGATTCATCATGCTTATGTGGAGTCGGGTAAGTCCCCGCCTCAAAGGATTACGGCTCATTCTACTAGGTCAGTTTCTACTTCCTGGGCTTTTAGGAATGAAGCTTCTGTTGATCAGATTTGCAAAGCAGCAACTTGGTCTTCTTTGCATACTTTTACTAAATTCTACCATTTTGATGTTTTCTCTTCTTCTGAAGCAGTTTTTGGTAGAAAAGTACTTCAGGCAGCTGTTTCAGTTTGATTCTTCTGCTTATAATTTCAGTTTTTTTCATTATTAAGATTAAAACTTTTGATTTGGGTTGTGGATTATTTTTTCAGCGGAATTGGCTGTCTTTATTTTATCCCTCCCTCTCTAGTGACTCTTGCGTGGAAGTTCCACATCTTGGGTATCTGCTATCCCATACGTCACTAGCTCATGGACTCTTGCTAATTACATGAAAGAAAACATAATTTATGTAAGAACTTACCTGATAAATTCATTTCTTTCATATTAGCAAGAGTCCATGAGACCCACCCTTTTTGTGGTGGTTATGATTTTTTTGTATAAAGCACAATTATTCCAAATTCCTTATTTTTGATGCTTTTGCTCCTTTCTTATCACCCCACTTCTTGGCTATTCGTTAAACTGAATTGTGGGTGTGGTGAGGGGTGTATTTATAGGCATTTTGAGGTTTGGGAAACTTTGACCCTCCTGGTAGGAATGTATATCCCATACGTCACTAGCTCATGGACTCTTGCTAATATGAAAGAAATGAATTTATCAGGTAAGTTCTTACATAAATTATGTTTTTACCTGTAAAAAAAAAAGTACAATACCTCCCCACCATTAAAACCCACCCAATTCCCCCCTTAATAAAACCTAACACTAACCCCTTGAAGATCACCCAACCGGGCCGAAGTCATCAACGAAGCCGGGGGCGAAGTGGTCCTCCAAACTGGCAGAAGTCTTCATCCAAGCCGGGCAGAAGAGGTACTCCAGATTGGCAGAAGTCTTCATCCAGGCGGCATCTTCTATCTTCATCCATCCGGCTCTGAGAGGCTCCATCTTCAATACATCCGACGTGGAGCATCCTCTTCAAACAATGTCCAACTGAAGAATGAAGGTTCCTTTAAATGACGTCATCCAAGATGGCGTCCCTTCAATTCCGATTGGCTGATAGAATTCTATCAGCCAATAGGAATTAAGGTAGAAAAAATCCTATTGGCTGATGCAAGTAGCCAATAGGATTGAAGTTCAATCCTATTGGCTGATCCAATCAGCCAATAGGATTGAGCTTGCATTCTATTGGCTGTTCCATGAAATCAGCCAATAGGATTTTTTCTACCTTAATTCCGATTGGCTGATAGAATTCTATCAGCCAATCGGAATGGAAGGGACACTATCTTGGATGATGTCACTTAAAGGAACCTTCATTCAGTAGAAGACCGTCGGATGAAGAGGATGCTCCGCGTCGGATGTCTTGAAGATGGACCCACTCCGTGCCGGATGGATAAAGATAGAAGATGCCGTCTGGATGAAGACTTCTGCCCGTCTGGAGGACCTCTTCTGCTCGGCTTGGATGAAGACTTCTGCCCGTCTGGAGGACCACTTCTGCCCAGTTGGGTGAAGACGTCTCATGGTAGGGTGATCTTCAAGGGGTTAGTGTTAGTTTTTTTTAAGGGGGGATTTGGTGGGTTTTAGTGTAGGGTTGGTTGTGTGGGTTGTGGGTTTTAATGTTGGGGGTGTATTTGTACTTTTTTTTTTTACAGGTAAAAGAGCTGATTACTTTGGGGCAATGCCCCGCAATTAATTTATTGTACTTAATGTAGTTAATTAATTTAATTATATGTATTGTTAGGTGTAATTGTAACTTAGGCTAGGTTTTATTTTACAGGTATATTTGTATTTATTTTAACTAGGTAGTTATTAAATAGTTAATAACTATTTAATAACTATTGTACCTAGTTAAAATAAATACAAAGTTGCCTGTAAAATAAAAATAAACCCTAAGCTAGCTACAATGTAACTATTAGTTATATTGTAGCTAGTTTAGGGTTTATTTTATAGGTAAGTATTTAGTTTTAAATATGAATTATATAGGTGATTGTAGCAATTTTATTTAGATTTATTTAAATTATATTTAAGTTAGGGGGGTTAGGATTAGACTTAGGTTTAGGGGTTAATATGTTTATTATAGTGGCGGCGACGTTGTGGGCGGCAGATAAGGGGTTAATAAATTTAGTTAGGTTGTGGCGACATTGGGGGCGGCAGATTAGGGGTTAGTAAATATAATGTAGGGTTTGGCGATGTTGGGGGCAGCAGATTAGGGGTTCATAACTATATAGGTGGCGGCGGTGTCCGGAGCGGCAGATTAGGGTTTAATATTATAATGTAGGTGTCGGCGATGTTAGGGGTGGCATATTACGGTTTAATAAGTGTAATATTAGAGGTGTTTAGACTCGGGTTCATGTTAGGGTGTTAGGTGTAGACATAAATGTATTTTCCCCATAGGAATCAATGGGGCTGCGTTAGGAGCTGAACTCTGCTTTTTTGCAGGTGTTAGTTTTTTTTTTCAGCCGGCTCTCCACCATTGATTCCTATGGGGAAATCGTGCACTTGTACGTTTTAGCAGCTCACTGCTAACGTAAGCAGCACTGGTATTGAGGTGAGATGTGGAGCTAAATTTTACTCTTCGCTCACTTTTTTGTGGTTAACGCCGGGTTTCTAAAAACCTGTAATACCAGTGCTGTCTGTAAGTGAGCATTTCCCGGTACACAGACCGTTTCATTGTACCGGGAAACGCGTTGTGTTACTTTGTTTTAAATAAACTGTAGTTGATTTTACTACTTGGTCATCACGAGCTTATCTGCACTTATTTGACTCCTTTGGAGCAGCCACTGAAGCTAGCAGAGGTATCAGTGAATTACGTACCTGCTTTTATCCGCTGCAAGTGAGATTAATTTGGGAGCATTGCTGCATTTACAACAGGATAGCTTGCTGGACAGCTATAAGAGTCCAGACTGCACCTGTGGCACTTCTCAAGTGCTCTCTACATAGTAAGTTTGCATTCGTCTTGTGCGTGTGGTATTAACAACATCACTGATTGTGCACTATTGTGGCGCCTTCTTCTTTTCTTTTCACATCTCTCCAGATCACTGCTCATTTGTCTAACAGCCTTGGAAGAAGTAACAGCAGCCGCATATACATATGTGATTGGACATTCAAAATTGGATATACCATTTCCAACAGTTCTCAACAGGACTATACAGCATTACACTCTGTATTGGTCATGAGTGGTTTGTTTATGTTTTTTATACAATATATTTGTTGTATTTTATATTGTTGTATAATTGATATGGAGTTTATTCAATAACCCTCCTAAGGGGAGATTCCCCAGCCAATTATATATACACGATAACTATTGTTATAGTTAGTATTTTGGTAACATTTGTTACCACACCATTGCACTTTATATAGATACTTTGTTAGGTATCGTTATAAATGCTATTTTATCACATTATTAGGCGCCTTTAACATTTTTTCACTTTTTCATGAACTATTTACTAACTACCTAGCTAAAATAAATACAAATTTACCTGTAAAATAAAACCTAACCTGAGTTTCACTAACACCTAATTTTACACTGCAATTAAATAAATTACATTAAATACAATTAACTAAATTACAAAAACAAACAAACACTAAATTACACAAAATAAAAAATAAATGATCAAATATTTAAACTAATTACACCTAATCTAATAGCCCTATCAAAATAAAAGAGCCCCCCAAAATAAAAAAAAACCCTAGCCTAAACTAAACTACCAATAGCCCTTAAAATGACCTTTTGCTGGGCATTGCCCCAAAGAAATCAGCTCTTTTACCTGTAAAAAAAATATAATACAAACAACCCCCAACAGTAAAACCCACCACCCACACAACCAAACCCCCCAAATAAAATCCTATCTAAAAATCCTAAGCTCCCCATTGCCCTGAAAAGGGCATTGGATGGGCATTGCCCTTAAAAGGGCATTTAGCTCTTTCTTTCATGTAATTGGCAAGAGTCCATGAGCTAGTGACGTATGTGATATACAATCCTACCAGGAGGGGCAAAGTTTCCCAAACCTCAAAATGCCTATAAATACACCCCTCACCACACCCACATTTCAGTTTTACAAACTTTGCCTCCTATGGAGGTGGTGAAGTAAGTTTGTGCTAAGATTTCTACGTTGATATGCGCTTCTCAGCATTTTGAAGTCCGATTCCTCTCAGAGTACAGCAAATGTCAGAGGGATGTAAAGGGAGTATCACCTATTGAATGCAATGATTTTCCTAACGGGGTCTTTTTCATAGGTTCTCTGTTATCGGTCATAGAGATTCATCTCCTACCTCCCTTTTCAGATCGACGATATACTCTCAAATTACCATTACCTCTACTGATAACTGTTTTAGTACTGGTTTGGCTATCTGCTATATGTGGATGGGTGTCTTTCGGTAAGTATGTTTTTATTACTTAAGACACCTCAGCTATGGTTTTGGCACTTTATGCATTTATATAAAGTTCTAAATATATGTATTGTACTTATATTTGCCATGAGTCAAGTTCATGTATTTGCTTGTGCAGATTGTCAGTTTCATATTTGGGGAAAATTAATATTGAGAAATATTTTTCTTACCTGGGGTTTAGTCTTTTTTTCAATTGACTACTTCGTTTCAAATTGCGGGCTGACTTAGGCTCGCGGGTGAACCAAATGCTACACTTTATTGCGTCATTCTTGGCGCTATAATTTTTTGGGTGCGAAAGGCACGTCAGTTGGCGCAAGTTCGGCATTTCCGGCGTCGTTATTGACGCAGAGGTTCACACAGGGTTGCATCGTTAGTGACGCGAGTGTGTCATTTCCGGGCATGGTTGGCGCCAGAAAAAATTTCAGTTACTTTTGGAGTCATACTTGGCGCCAAACTTTTTTCAATATTTATTACCCCATTGCTTTTTGCCTCTTGCCTTTTTTTATGTCAGAGGGCTATGCTATTTGCATTTTTCCCAATCCTGAAACTGACATATAAGGAAATTGATAATTTTGTTTTATATGTTGTTTTTTCTTTTACATTTTGCAAGATGTCTCTGTCATGTCATGCCCTACATTGCTTGGTATTGTGTCCTCTTTGACTACGTGTCAAGCCCCTCCTCTTGGACGTCTCCTACAGCTCGCCTCTGCCTCCTGCTCAGCGTTCACAGACGCAAGCCTCAAGACCGCACCTTCTGACATCTGCAGTCTTCAACCTCACAGCTGATTGTAACTTGACTGTGACATCACACGCCGACTGCGCTCCTTCTCACTCTGTGCTGCTCGCAACCGCTCCAGTTCCTGGCTGCAAAAACCGCTCAATCAGGTCAGATCTTTTTGCCTTCTTAGGATCTTACTAGTCCACATATGATATATGACATAAGGCAACACCAACAGAAAGAAGTATTAATTCAGAATACCACATATGTGCCATATTCTCACGCTTACTGCCATTTACCTGTGTTATGCTTGCTTTGTGCCTTAAAGGGACACACATCACAATATATATGCCATGCATTTAACTGTATGTTCTCCTATAAATATACACTTATTCTGGGTTCTAGATATTGCTGCCAAACCTGCAATTCCTCTTAGGGATCTCTCATACATGGCATATCTATGTAAGATATCATTGCCAATGTATATTTGATTATGGGGAGTATTTAGAACTAAAAACAGGTGCTTCACTGATTTATTGCCTATAGAGATAGATAATAAGCACTTAGCTGTGATGTTATAGCTTTCAAAACTGTTATCCAGGCCGTGGACACAGTGGTCTTGGGGAGAAAGATATTTAATCACTTTAGGTTCAGCTATCTGTGCTAACAAGCCTTCGCTTATATAGCTAGCTTCCTGTTTTAAGCTCAATTTGGCATATTTTGTTGTACCAAGGTCATGCACTTGTATAGGGATAAATTATTATGATCCCCTTATGGAGAGATATGATTAATACATCGCCGTCTAAGGAAATATTCGCTATCTTTTCAGGCGAAATTTTAAAAGTATTATCATCAGAGCCACTTAAAGGAGTCTGATCATCTATCTGTAGGATAGTGATTTCAGGTATAGAGTTATTCCTGAAATGAATCTCCACAGCACCTGGTTTCTCTTCCACCACGTAACAGTTATGTCGGGGGCGAGATATACCAGATTTCTCATAATTAATAGGCCTTTTAACTTGTGACCAAATTACATTATTTATGCAATCAATTTTGGTGCTTAATCGCTTCAGGAGATACCAATAATTAAACGATCAGTTGGCAGATCCACTATAATGACAGGGTGTCTTATGACCCTGTTCCCCATTTAAAATTTTAACCATGCAGTACCATAGACTTTTAGAGAGTCACCCCCAACACCTATTAGTGAACCATTAAATTCAACTTGTTCAGCATTAGTATTTTGGGGAGCACTATTTACTTGGGGTGTCTGGTTACCCTGAGAATATCTTCGCCATTTATTGTATCTACCCTTGTGGGGATACAAATTATTTTTGGGGTATTCTTTTTGGGAGTAATTGTTTGCCTGAGTATGTCCTCCATTTTGGATATAGTCTCTCTGCGCCTCAGCCCGTGTTGGGGGAGGGGTAGAGTTAAACCTCTGTGGAGATGGCCTGTTTCCTCTGGCCACCTCCACGTAGGTTTTCTTTTTAGACTCCAAATTTAGGGGGCTAGGTGACAACCTAGTTTCTGCCACAATTTTGGGTTTTGATTCCTTTTTAACCCCCAGTTCACTGGACTGCTGAATAGAGTATAACTTTTTACTCTCTTTGATCAGCCGCTCCAATGAACAGTTCTCATCAAAATCTCTAACTAAATTAATTTTGATGGGTGTGGGCAGTGCTTCAAAAAATAAATTCACAAATTCTGAGCATTCAAATATGGGATTATCTTCAGCCATACTGTACGCATTTTTCAATACAGAAAGGAACTCTATGGGGCTCTGATTTACACTACATTTTAAACCATATACAGCTATTTTCGCTGCAGTTTTAGTGCGATGTTGCCCGAATTCTTTTCTGCTCTGTCGTTTTGTTTCACTCCAGGAATGAATATTCATATCCTTTAGTGAAGCAAAGAATTTGTGATGTTTACCTTCAAATACCAAGGGCAGAAATTTAAATTTTTGACTGCTCACTTGTAACATTCATTATGGCTTAAACATTTTCAAAGGCCTCTAAGTGATCAATTACAGAGTTTGTTCCCTTGTTGGAGAATATAGGTACTGTATCCTTTAGGAAAGTAATTATTTTATGGGAGTCATATACCTTATTAGACTTATTTTGGGATTCTCTAGGAGCCTTATTTTTGGGGTTGGAGTGTTCCCTATTTTCACTATGGGGAGACCCCCTACGTACATTAGTACTACGTGGGTTATTTGGCTAGTTTGTTCCGCCCTCTGACTCTCTATTAAAGTTTCCCTCCCCCTCATCAGCTGAGTTATAGCAGCTCCCTAAATTTACATCATGAGGTGACTGCCTATTTGGGAAATCTATTTCTGACCCAACAGGGGTCCTTTGTCTACATTCTTCTATATATTTCTGCATTTCATCCCTGATGCATTCTCTAAGGGAGTTAGAATTATCTGCATTATTCTCACTGTTAATAAAGGGGTTTTCATTATGGCGATATGACCTTTTTAAATCACTTAATTCTCTCTGGCTTTGTGCAAGCTGTTTATTTAACTCTTGTATCTTTGCTAGTAAATCTAAGTTATGCTTATCTAAGTTGGTTATGTCTTGGGCAAACTCATCAATTTTATTTTCGGCTATTTTTAAATTCTCTTTGCATCTGCGTGAGGAGCGAATACTACTTTCTAGCTCCTGTATTTGCAATTCTTTCTCTATGAGATATAGCGACATTTCGTCAATAATGCATATCACAAGGGGCCAAGATTTTAGTATTAGTTTGTCTCACTTTTTGAGAACCTTGCATTGATTAATCATTAATAATTCTTGGAATAATTCACTTTTTTCATTCCACCTATCATCATCAATGGCAAGATTTTTAGCCTTAATTTCAAGCATATTCATGTACTCATTGAATTCACCCACAATATTAAACCTCTCTTTAATGTGGCCTATAATGTCCCTCTTAAGGACCTGACCTTGAGTAAAGGGTATTGTTAGGGCACAACCTTCAACGTTATGTACAGAATTAAATGATTCACTTCTGGCTATAGACATTATTATATTGGCTTAGTATTTAGTTAAATTAAAACGCTAATACAATTTTTACCAATTAAAAGAGAGAGAAAAAATATATATTTTAAAAAAAAAATAATATTAATTTTGAAATATGAAAAATTTATATTTTTATTAATTTTGAAATATGAAAAATCTATATTTTTATGAATTTTTGAAATATGAAAAAATAATATTTTTTTATTAATGTTGAAATATGAATAAATTAATATTTTTATTAATTTTTTCAAAAATAATTTTTAATAATATTTCAAGATATTAATATTAATCTTGAAATATGAAAATCAATATTTCAATTTTCAAAAATAAATTATATTTTCAAAATATTAATTTCGAAATATTAATTTTTTTTTAATTTTTTTATAATAATTTCTATTTACTACAAATATATTATATCAATATGATAAATATTAATAATATCTCATGCAAAGTGCCTCCAAATAATATGTCAGTATATAGCAGGGTTATAACACAATATATTTAATAATTATCCTTTAAACTGAACCCCAATAAAATATGCATATACTAGAAACCATAAAATTAATATAAATTTCTGAATTATTTTATTATTAGTTAATATCTATAAACACATTGAAATATATTTGTAGGAACAAGAATATGAATCAATACTATACACATATATGAATTATTAAAATATGCTATACTCTTTACAAAGCAACCCAAATTGTAACTTTTTAACTAGCCTTATTCACAATAGAATTTCATTCAGTTAGCACAATGAGATTCCAAGATATTTAGCTGCTAACATTCAAGCAATACAATTTTAACAGTGCTTAGTTAAACAATAGGGCAATATATTTATTCTAATTGAAACACCAGAAGTGTTATATATATATATATATATATATATATATATATATATATATATATATATATATATATATATATATATATATATATATATATATATTCTATATTTTGCACAGATAAATTACTTAGCATTCAATAGACTTGTTTAACAATACACAGGCTATGAAATAAGCTAAAATACAAACTGCTCTTTTAAATCTCTTAACTACAATTTGAACATGGTCTTACCAATAACCTTTGTTTCAAATATTAAAAATTAGAACAATTATACATCACCAATTTGAACCAATTTGTAGTTGTCTTTTCCAGATATCTATAGATCATCTCATTTGAAGGAAAGTTATCGCATAAGTCAAGGTACGTTTTCAGTTCCTTGCTTAAAATGATTGGGTCCCCAAGAGAATGGCTGCCAGTTATCAATCACTAGTGTCAAGCAGATCATCAAAAAACTGTCCTTGTCTTGCATTGATGATCTTTTTCGTTCACGCCCACAGTGCTTGTCTCTTCTCATTGGACACTCGGGAGGTCCCATCGGATTGGCCCTGGAAAATTTCATTTTGAACAGCCAAAGCCCTCTGGCTGTAATACTGGACCTTGGCCATCGGGGGGCAACATGACAAACACACAGACTCCTTTAGTCCTAACATTCATGTCTGCTACAATTTAAATATCTTCCATATAATGATTATTTAAAATCATCATAATTTCTTTAATTTATTAATTACTTACACTCCGAATTCCAGGCAGGATAGCATCATGTGAATTTTCTGATTATTCCAATACTAAATACAGTATGTTTTTAACATTAGATTATATCAAAGCAATTACACTGCTAATTTCCAAAATTATAGCATTTATACATCTGTTATATTTTAAAAGATGTATTTAAACTTTCATAAACATTTAATGTATAATCATATGACATGACTCAGATCATCCCATGCAGGCAATCCTGTATTTAGTATCTTTTAGCCCCATCTGAAAGATAGAAAAAACATATGTTATATATATATATTTTAAAAATGGGATTATTACAACTGTTATTTAATCTATTACAAATTTGAATTTATCTCCCATATATATATATATATATATATATATATATATATATATATATATATATATATATATATATATATATATATATATATATATATATATATATATATATATATATATATATATATTCAATACATTCTGAGGCATACATTTAATATGTTATCAGTTGTATTTTCAGTAAATTTCAAAGTTACATTGTAACGTGCTTTTGCTGTGTTATGTTGGTGCATGGGAAACTCCACAGGAGATAATTTACACATGGTCATTAAGTTACAGTTCCTTTGGAAGATGTTTGTATCTTCTAACATCTTCCCAGACAGAGAGGCTCCTTACCTTGGCAGGAAGCCCATATATGGGCATGTATCCTGATCTAGGCACCATGTGTATCTTTGTTTGTAAAAGATCTAATCTCATCAAGTGGTGAGGTGAAAAAAAAATGTTTTGAAGTTTGTATTCCCAGCTAGGGAGCAAATGCTGTCTTTTGAAGTTTTTTGGGACATCCTGTCTGTATTTGATTTTTGAGATGTGCATTCAAATCATGTGGGTTTTGAGTCAATTCCTGACATCAGAATTGCAACCCTATTTTAATAATATCTGATAAAAATATGGCTTCATACATAAACACATTCCTCTGTCCTATTTACATATATATATATGTTATTTACCTGTACCCTGACAGTGCTGACCTAAACTATGACTGTATATGCTATATTGACATAAGAGCCTTTGCGGCTTGCTTTCTGCTAGACTCTCTGTCTTATGCTTTTCTCTAGTATTTGGCTCAAACATCTTGTTTAAACTAATGATAACAAGATTAGTGTCACTATAGATCCAACTGAGGCATGGTAAATAACTTAAAGGCATATACAAACTAACAAGAACTCCTTTTTCTCTTATCTTTTCTTGCTATCTTGTGTAACATTTATGGTAACAGACTGACTTTTAATATAGAATAAGCATTATACCCGAAATCAGTGCAAAAGGAGATTAAGGCCCTGACTCTTATTACTTAGGCTCCAAGAAGCTCCTTTTCTATGCTTTATTTAAAGAGCAGTGCATTATAATACACTCAAACACTCAATAGACCCAACCACATAGGCTCCTTATAGGCCCGCTGCAGACAATGTTAGGCCTTTATACCTACTCCCCTTGTCAAGGAAGATGACCAACTACCATTTTCTCTTTTTTCTTCTCTTTTCTCTCACAAAAATTAAAAAAACAAAAAAAAAAGATTTTTCACACGCACCTATATATTCACGACAATCACCCCACACCAACATTCTTTTTGCTTGTTCATGATTTCCTCTACAAGATATGATGAGTCCACGGATTTCATCCTTACTTGTGGGATATTAACCTCCTGCTAGCAGGAAGTGGCAAAGAGCACCACAGCAGAGCTGTATATATAGCTCCTCCCTTCCCTCCACCTCCAGTCATTCTCTTTGCCTGTGTTAGTAATAGGAAGAGGTAAAGTGAGTGTTAGTTTAGATTCTTCAATCAAGAAGTTTTTTTATTTTAAAATGGTGCCATTGAGTACTATTTTTCTCAGAGGGAAATCGTCAGTCTATTGCTTCCCAAGAGGAGTGGAGACATCTTATTTTCTGCCCTGATGTTGATGATCTTAGCAAACATTATCTAAGACCCATGATGGTTCCCACAGCACAGCTGAAGGTAGTGTAAGAAAATCTTTTTGAGCTGCAGATTGGGAGTGAAACACGCAACAGGACGTGTCGGAGAGCAGCGCTTTGGTCCGTGGGATTCCCCCAATATACTGTTGTGGAGCAGCATTCACCAGTGGGACTTCATTACCTCTGCCGTTCAGAGAGCCGATGATTACAAGTGTGGTGTGGTAGTAAGTGCAATCTGGAGGATCACATGTGTGATCGGTATCAGAGGCTCTGAGTGTTATAAGAATTGTCTAATATCCGCACTGGATTGTGTTGCTTTGAAGTACACTCGCCCTGTTTATGAACTTTCCCACTACATATCACCCACACTTTTTGTCATTATCTGTCAGATATACTGGTTGCTGTGAATTATTGCAAGCCTGAAACTTCACCTAAGTTACCTGATCATCTGTTATTATCATCATCAACTGTTTATCCATATATCATCCACATCATAAAACTACATACAGTTTGTTTTCATCATCATACTTCATCTCTTTGATACACTGTATGTGTCTGCTGTTTATTCATATTCATATTCATTTCATCAATATATGGATGGAGTTTTCTCCTTGAACATTTGTCATTTCATTATGGATTATTTGCCGGCTTAGGTTCAGTTCAAAGCTGCATGTGGGGCCCATGTGATTTGTTTGTCCCTTGTATGTGTGTTAGTATGTTTTCTGTACTTTGCTCATGTATTTCATGTTTTACTGAGTCATTATTTATTTGATGGTTTATGTACTATATGAAAGTATGTTCTAATAAATTGCATATGTTTATGATAAATTTTGGTATTTTATTAGTTTTCTAGTGGTTTGCTTGATATCCTGGTCTTTTAATTGCAGGATGCAGTTATTTTGGTGCAATTGTTTCTCTCTTAATAGTCCAGTGTGTAAGTCCAATTGTTTCTCTCTTAATAGTCCAGTGTGTAAGAAAATCTTCAGTGTGGAGAACGGTGTCTTGCTACAAGCAGCATTGAGGTATGTTCAGTCTTTTGTTTCTGGGGAGACTTGATGCATCAGAACAGGCTGACATTTTTCCCTATATGGGGAAGGGTAAGCAGCATGCACTATATGAAAGGAAATGGTGTACCTGGAATCCCTTTATATTATTTACCAAAGTATGTAAATATATCTTTGAGGCTTATTTAGGGCTGGACGCTGGGAGTTGCGGTTTGCTTAAGGGCTGTTAACTTTATTACTGGCCTGAAGGAGTGCAGTGTTACAATGTTTTCTGTGTATACAAGAGGGCATATTGGTTTATTTATTTTTTTCTTACAAGTCGACATGTTGTTTTTACTTGCGACCCATGCGGGTCTTAGTCAGGATTAGAGTAATGCCCACGGTGGGCGGGGCATATTTTCGCGTGCTCAGACGCACAGTATAATCCGGATTGCATAGCAAGCAGAGGCTGGGGCTCTGGTGGGGCCTAAGTTGTCTTGGCCTATCGAAGGGTTTTTCAAGCTTATCAGGCTACAGCAAATGTATTCCGGGGGCAGGTAGGCGCCACAGCAGAGATAATAAATACATTTCTGTTATAATCAATATATATTGTTTTCTTACATATCTAAGCAAGTGGATGCAATACTAATAGAGTATTTTGGGCACTTTAAAATAATTTTTTCTGTTCCAAACATGTTTTTGCAGATATCAGAAAAATAGTTGCGCTTTTAAAATTTAAAGGCGCAGTACAGTTTTTTTTGCATTAACATTTTTGCATACAATTTGAAGTCAGAGCTCAATATTTTAAGCAAAGTATGACTATTATTAATATTGCTAGTCTGTTTAACATGTCTGACACTGAGGAGGAAACGCCTTGCTCTATGTGTTTAGATGCCACTGTGGAACCCCCTCTGTTTTTTTGTCCCTCGTGTACTGAGAAGGCCTTACAATGTAAAGCACAGATTTTATGTAAAGAAAATGTGTCTAAGGATGATTCTCAGTCTGAGGAGAATCAGGGTATACCACTAACTTCTCCCCAAGCGTCACAACCTTTAACGCCCACCCAAGCGACGCCTGGTTCTTCAACCACGTCTAATTCATTTACTCTGCAGGATATGGATGCAGTTATGTCAACTACCCTTACAGAGGTATTATCTAAGTTGCCAGTGTTACAGGGCAAACGCAGTAGGACAGAGGTCAATGTGAATGCTGAGTCCTCTGATGCTTTGTTAGCTATTTCCGATGTACCCTCACAGGGATCTGATTTGGGGGTCAGGGAACTTCTGTCTGAGGGGGAACTTTCCGATTCGGGAAGTGCGTTACCTCAGACGGACTCGGACGTCATGTTCTTTAGATTTAAGCTTGAACACCTCCTCCTGTTACTTTGGGAGGTTTTAGCGACTCTGGATGACTGTGACTGTGGTACCACCAGAGAAATTGTGTAAGATGGACAAATACTTAGAGGTACCTGCTTACACTGATGTTTTTCCAGTTCCTAAGAGAATCTCAGAGACTATTAAGAGGGAATGGGACAGACCGGGTATCCCGTTCTCACCCTCTCCCAATTTCAAGAAGATGTATCCCATATCTGACACTGTTCGGGACCCTTGGCAAACAGTCCCTAAGGTGGAAGGACCTATATCTACCCTGGCTAAGCATACAACTATTCCTATCGAGGACAGCTGTGCTGTTAAAGACCCTATGGATAAGAAATTGGAGGGTCTTCTAAAGAAATTGTTTATTCATCAGGGTTTCCTCTTACAACCAACGGCCTGCATTGTACCAGTTACCACTGCGGCGGCCTTCTGGTTAGAACAGTCTCTTAAGACTGAGACTCCTTTAGAGGATATTTTAGATAGAATTAAGGCTCTTAAGCTGGCTAATTCTTTTATTACAGATGCCGCCTTTCAGATTGCCAAGTTGGTGGCTAAGAATGCCGGACTTGCTATTTTAGCGCGTAGATGTGTCATCTAAATCAAAGCTTTTGGCTATTCCTTTCAAGGGGAAAACCCTATTCGGACCTGACTTGAAAGAGATAATTTCTGACATTACAGGAGGTAAGGGTCATCTCCTACATCAGGATAGAACTGCTAAAATGAGGGGTAAACAAAATAATTTTCATTCCTTTAGGAACTTTAAAGTAGTCCCTTCTTCTTCCTCTTCTTCCGCCAAGCAGGAAGAGAATTTTGCTCAGGCCAAGTCTGTCTGGAGACCCAACCAGGCTTGGAACAAGGGTAAACAACCCAAGAAGCCCGCTGCTGCTACCAAAACAGCATGAAGTGGCGGCCCCTGATCGGGGATCGGATCTAGTAGGGGGCAGACTTTCTCTCTTTACCCAGGCTTGGGTAAGAGATGTTCAGGACCCTTGGACACTGGAGATCATGTCCCAAGGGTTTCAGCTGGAATTCAAAAGTTCTCTCCCAAGGGGGAGGTTTCTTCTGTCACGATTGTCTGCAGACCAGACAAAAAGAGAGGCATTCTTACTTTGTGTAAAAGGCCTCTCTACTATGGGGGTAATTCGTCCCATTCCAAGACTGGAACAGGGACAGGGGTTTTACTCAAATCTATTCATGGTCCCCAAAAAAGAGGGCACGTTTCGACCCATTTTAGATCTAAAGAGTCTAAACAAGTTTCTCAGAGTCCCATCCTTCAAAATGGAGACTATTCGAACAATTCTGCCATTGATCCGGGAGGGTCAATATATGACTACCGTGGACTTGAAGGATGCATACCTTCATATTCCTATCCACAAGGATCATCATCAGTGCCTAAGGTTTGCCTTCCTAGACAAACATTTTCAGTTCATGGCTCTTCCCTTCGGGTTGGCCACAGCACCCAGGATCTTCACAAAGGTTTTAGGGTCCCTTCTGGCGGTTCTCAGGCCGCGGGATATTGCAGTGGCGCCTTATCTGGACGATATTCTGATCCAGGCGTCGTCTTACCATCTGACAAAGTCTCATACAGACATGGTTCTGTCCTTTCTGAGGACTCACGGGTGGAAGTTGAATCTAGAAAAGAGTTCATTAATTCCACAGACCAAGGTTCTCTTCCTGGGAACTCTAATAGATTCCATATCCATGAAAATTTTCTTGACACAGGTCAGAAAGTTAAAGATTCTGAATACATGCCGAGCCCTTCAGTCCAATCCTCGGCCCAGTGCATGGAGGTAATTGGATTGATGGTGGCGGCAAGGGACATTATTCCGTTTGCTCGTTTTCATCACAGACCACTACAGCTGAGCATGCTCAGACAGTGGAATGGAGATTATGCAAATTTGTCTCCTTAGATAGATCTGGATCAGGAGACAAGAGACTCTCTTCTTTCGTGGTTGTCTCCGCAGACCCTCATGGGTGATAGTGACGACGGACGCCAGCCTTCTAGGTTGGGGTGCGGTCCGGAATTCCCTGATGGCTCAGGGTGTGTGGACTCAGTCGGAGTCACTTCTTCCAATCAATATTCTGGAATTGAGAGCAATATTCAAAGTGCTTTGGCTTCGGCCAAATTCATTCGCTTTCAGTAGGACAACATCACGACTGTGGCTTACATCAATCATCAGGGAGGAACAAGGAGTTCCTTAGCGATGACAGAAGTATCCAAGATAATTCAGTGGGCGGAGACCCACTCTTGTTATCTGTCAGCAATCTACATCCCAGGAGTGGACAACTGGGAAGCGGACTATTTAAGCAGACAGACGTTTCATCCGGGGGAGTGGGAACTCCATCCGGAGGTATTTGCCACTCTGATCCTCAGATGGGGCAGACCGAAGTTGGATCTGATGGCATCTCGTCAGAATGCCAAGCTTCCAAGACACAGATCCAGGTCAAGGGATCCTCAGGCCGAACTGATAGATGCCTTGGCAGTGCCTTGGTCGTTCAACCTAGCTTATGTGTTTCCACCGTTTGCTCTCCTGCCCCAGGTGATTGCTCGGATGAAACAGGAGAGGGCTTCAGTAATTCTAATCGCGCCTGCGTGGCCTCACAGGACTTGGTATGCTGATCTAGTGGACATGTCCTCTCTGCTGCCGTGGAAGCTTCCATTGAGGCAGGACCTTCTTATTCAGGGACCCTTCCAACACCCAAATCTAGTTTCTCTGCAACTGACTGCTTGGAGATTGAACGCTTGATTTTATCTAAGCGGGGGTTCTCTGATTCACACATTGATACTTTGATTCAGGCACGTAAGCCTGTCACTAGAAAGATTTATCATAAGATATGGAGTAAATATCTTTTTTGGTGTGAATCCAAAAGATACTCATGGAGTAGTTAGGATTCCTAGGATTCTGTCTTTTCTCCAAGAAGGATTGGAGAAAAGGTTATCAGCAAGTTCCTCAAAGGGACAAATCTCTGCTTTGTCAATTTTACTACACAAATGTTTGGCAGATGTTCCAGACGTTCAGTCTTTTTGTCAGGCTCTAACCAGAATTAAGCCTGTGTTTAGACCAATTGCTCCACCCTGGAGTTTGAATTTAGTTCTTAATGTTCTTCAAGGGGTTCCGTTTGAGCCCATGCATTCCATAGATATTAAGTTGTTATCTTGGAAAGTTTTATTTTTGCTCATAGAGTTTCTGAGCTTTCAGCATTACAATGTGATTCGCTTTATCTTATCTTCCATTCTGATAAGGTGGTTTTACGTACCAAACCTGGTTTCCTTCCTAAGGTTATCCAAAAAATACAAAGTGGGTGGATGTGGCGCCAAATCAAGGCTGTCTGATTATTAAGAAAAAAGTGTGTACCAAGATATGGATGTATAAATAAGGCAAATTGCTACAGCTGGGAGTTTCAGAGATGTAAAAAACAATTTATTGGTAAGTTAAATAATGGTCAAAATCAGTTTGAAATAAAGGTTCAATCATTCACTATCTTAAAAAACACTGGTGTCTATTCTAAAACCAAACTAGCAAGTACGACTTAGCCAACTAAACAGAACTATCCTTAAAAATAAGTGACAAGGAATAAAAATTAAGCAATGACAATAAAATCACACAGTGCTCATATCTTTAAGAATATCGTTAGCAAAGTTAAAATTGGGGACTCATAAACTTCAAGACTCGGCGGTCTGAGTATCTAGTCTGCAAATGTGTTTTTTGCTTTTTTTGCAGAGGGGGTGTCATACACCTTAATACTAGAGTCTGATGTGTTAGATGATATAATCAGAATACTGACAGCAAATTTCTACCAGTCAAGAAAATAGTTCATTCTCAAATGTAATTTTTGAATTTTAGTGGTTGTTTAAGCAGCTGCTGTCAGTTCTCTCTCAATTCGCCGCTTTAGTAAGCCCTCTCACAGTCCTCTCCTACCAGGAGTTCCGGTATGGCAGGTGGCAAGCTACACACTTTTTTCTTAATAATCAGATAGCCTTGATTTGGCGCCACATCCACCCACTTTGTATTTTTTGGATAGCCTAAATCGATTGCATATGTGGTGAAAAGTGCAATCAGGAGGTTGGCAAATCTGAAACTTACCTATCTCCAGCTTACCTATCTCCAGCTCTTTGCCTTTTCCTTCCTAAGGTTGTTTCTAATAAGAATATTAATCAGGATATTGTTGTTCCTTCATTATGTCCTAACCCTTCTTCTAAGAAGGAGCGTATGTTGCATAACTTGGACGTGGTCCGTGCCTTAAAGTTTTACTTGCAGGCCACTAAGGATTTCCGTCAATCATCTTCATTATTCATTGTTTTTTCTGGAAAGCGTAGGGGTCAGAAAGCTACGGCTACCTCTTTCCTTTTGCTGAAGAGTATCATCCATCTAGCGTATGAGACTGCTGGACAGCAGCCTCCTGAAAGAATTATGGCTCATTCTACTAGGGCTGTGGCTTCCTCATGGGCATTTAAAAACGATGCTTCTGTTGAACAGATTTGCAAGGCTGCAACTTGGTCATCTCTTCACACTTTTTCCAAATTTTATAAATTTGATACTTTTGCTTCTTCTGAGGCTGGTTTTGGGAGAAAGGTTCTTCAAGCAGTGGTGCCTTCCGTTTAGGTCCCTGTCTTGTCCCTCCCTTTCATCCGTGTCCTGTAGCTTTGGTATTGTATCCCACAAGTAAGGATGAAATCCGTAGACTCATCATATCTTGTAGAAGAAAAGGAAATTTATGCTTACCTGATAAATTTATTTCCTCTACGATATGATGAGTCCACGGCCCACCCTGTCATTTTTAAGACAGGTATATGTTATATTTTAGTTAAACTTCAGTCACCTCTGCACCTTTGGCTTTTCCTTTCTCTTCCTAACTTCGGTCGAATGACTGGAGGTGGAGGGAAGGGAGGGGCTATATATACAGCTCTGCTGTGGTGCTCCTTGCCACTTCCTGGTAGCAGGATGTTAATATCCCACAAGTAAGGATGAAATCCGTGGACTCGTCATATTGTAGAAGAAATAAATTTATCAGGTATGCATAAAATAAGAGACAGGAAGACTAGAACTAGTGCTGAAAACTCTCCGTTAGTTAACATGGTAGACTCACTGAGGGAACCCCAAGACATTGTGAAACAAATCTCAGACCTTATGATCCCACAATTTGAGCATCTTAAAACTGAAATATCAAATCTCGCTAATGAGGTTAAACATTTTACACATAGGCTAAACGAAGCAGAACAGTGTATATCAGATTTAGAAGATATAAATGTTCAGCAAGCAGCTACTATCTGGGACCAATCAGCACAGCTCGTAAATATCCAGTATAAATTGAATGAGCTCGAAGATCGAAATAGGCGTAATAACGTCAGAGTAATAGGTTTACCTGAAACCTCTGATCTCATTCAATTTATATAAAGGGTTTTACCTCTGGCTTTGGGTATTGATCCCAGTTCTCTCCCGCTGGCAGTTGAAAGGGCTCATCGCATACGTACCCCAAAAGGTTTACCTGATGGTACAATTAAGAACAGACTGGTGCAAGGTTCCTGAATTTTCAGGATAAGCTCAGAATCATGCAGCTCTATAAAAAAAAAATCCCTTTTATATTTCAAGATAAAACAATACTTTTATTTCAAGATTTCTCGGCAGAAACTTCATTACAGCGCCAGTGGCATTAAGGCTACAGTTATATACCCAGCTAAAATAAAAATATTTGCGGAAAACAAGCCCATGATCATGAGCGACTCTAGGGAGGTCAGAGACTTTGCAAATAAAAAGGGTATTACTCTTTAAAAACTGAGTCAAAGTTTAAGATGACTTAAGTTACCAAAAGTATAATTATGTTTATGATTATTTTATGCAACCATGGTGTTAACCCAGAGGATGTTATCTGTGTTTTTTTTTTCCCTCTTGCTCCCCCCCACACTGCTACTTATATATTTATTTGTATGCTTAGATGAAGCCTCAACTTAAATTTGCATCTTGGAATGTCGGTGGCATTACGTCACCTCAAAAATGGAAAAAAAATCATAGCTCAGCTAAAACGTTATAAGCCAGACATAGGCCTCTAGCTATCAAGCCGTCAACCGCAAATACGCTGGAATTCCGCAGCGTATTTGTGGCGAGGCTGATTCGCCATAGTTATCAAGCCCTACAGACCGTCAAAAGTAGAATATAGTGACGTAACCTACGATCCGCCGGACTCAGTCCGACACAGATCGATGGTTACATCACTACAGATGTTCCGAACGCAAGTTCGGCACAATCTGACTACTTTTGGAAGTTATCAAAGAACTACCAGGTACGCTCGCCACTATTCCGGCCCAGCGTACATGGTTTTCAATCCGCCACCCTGGAGGCGGCGGATCCCATAGGAATCAATGGGAGTCTGACAGCAGCGAGAGCTCATGTTCGCTGCTGCCCGATATCCCATTGATTTCTATGGGAGATGTCTGCACCTAACACCCTAACATGTACCCTGAGTCTAAACACCCCTAATCTGCCGCCCCCTACACTGCCGCCACCTAAATAAAGTTATTACCCCCTAAACCGCCGCTCCTGTACCCCGCCGCAACTATAATAAATATATTACCCCCTAAACTGCCACTCCCGGACACCGCCGCCACCTACATTATACCTATTAACCCCTTATCTGCCCCCCTACACCGCCGCCACCTATATTTATGTAATTAACCCCTATCCTGCGGATCCCGGACCCCGCCACAACTAAATTAAATGTTTAACCCCTAAACCGCCACTCCCGGACCCCACCCCCACCTATATTAAACTTATTAACCCCTAAACCTAAGTCTAACACCCCCCTAATTTAAATATTATTTACATAAATCTAAATACATATTACAATTATTAACTAAATTATTCCTATTTAAAACTAAATACTTACCTGTAAAATAAACCCTAAGATAGGTATAATATAAATAATAATTACATTGTAGCTATTTTAGGATTTATTTTTATTTTACAGGCAACTTTGTTTTTATTTTAACTAGGTACAATAGCTATTAAATAGTTATTAACTATTTAATAGCTACCTAGTTAAAATAACTACAAAATTACCTGTAAAATAAATCCTAACCTAAGTTACAAATACACCTAACACTACACTATCATTAAATTAATTAACTACAATGATCTAAAATAAAATGCAATTAAATCAACTAAACTATATTACAAAAACAAAACAAAACACTAAATTACAAAAAATAAAAAAATATTACAAGAAGTTTAATCTAATTACACCTAATCTAAGCCCCCTAATAAAATAAAAAAGCCCCCCAAAATAATAAAATTGGATGGAGATTTCTGCCGGATGGAGGACCTCTTATGCCCCGATCGGATGAAGACTGCTGCCCGGCTGGAGGACCACTTGTGCCCGCATCGGATGAAGAGTTCGGCCCGGTTGGGTGAAGACGGCTCAAGGTAGGGTGATCTTCAATGGGGTAGTGTTAGGTTTATTTAAGGGGGGATTGGGTGGGTTTTAGAGTAGGGGTATGTGGGTGGTGGGTTGTAATGTTGGGGGGGTTGTATTTTTTTTTACAGGTAAAAGAGCTGATTACTTTGGGGCAATGCCCCGCAAAAAGCCCTTTTAAGGGCTGGTAAAAGAGCTGGTTACTTTTGTAATTTAGTTTAGGGTAGGAAATTTTATTATTTTGGGGGCTTTTTTATTTTATTAGGGGGCTTAGATTAGGTGTAATTAGATTAAACTTCTTGTAATATTTTTTTAATTTAGTGTTTGTTTGTTTTTGTAATATAGTTTAGTTTATTTAATTGTATTTTATTTTAGATCATTGTAGTTAATTTATTTAATGAATTTATTGCTAGTGTAGTGTTAGGTGTATTTGTAACTTAGGTTAGGTTTTATTTTACAGGTAATTTTGTAATTATTTTAACTAGGCAGCTATTAAATAGTTAATAACTATTTAATAGCTATTCTACCTAGTTAAAATAAATACAAACTTGCCTGTAAAATAAACATTAACCCTAAAATAGCTATAATGTAATTATTTATTATATTGTAGCTATCTTAGGGTTTATTTTATAGGCAAGTATTTAGTTTTAAATAGGATTCATTTATTTAATGATAGGAATATTTATTTAGATTAATTGAAATAATATTTAAGTTAGGGGGGTGTTAGGGTTAGGGTTAGACTTAGGTTTCGGCAATAATTCATTTAATATAGTGGCAGCGGTATAGGGGGGTGTAGGGGGGTAGATTAGGGGTTAATCAATGTAATGTAGGTGGCGGCGGTTTAGGGGTTAAACAATTAATTGATTTTCGGCGGGGTCCGGGATCGGCAGGATAGGGGTTAATAAGTATAATGTAGGTGGCGGCGGGGTCCGGGAGCGGCGGTTTAGTGGTTCATATATTTATTATAGTTGCGGCGGGGTCCGGGAGCGGCGGTTTAGGGGTTCATATATTTCTTATAGTTGCGGCAGGGTCCGTGAGCGGCGGTTTAGGGGTTAATAACTTTATTTAGGTGCTGGGGGCTCTGGGAGCGGCGGTTTAGTGGGTAATACCTATAATGTAGGTGGCGGCGGGGTCCAGGAGCGGCGGTTTATTAGTTAATAACTTTATTTAGTTGCGGCGGGGTCCGTGAGAAGTGGTATAGGGGGTAAAACCGTATAGTATAGTGTGGGTGCTTAGTGACATGCTAGCAAGAAAGCTGCGAAGAAGCCGATGAGCAGTGAGATCGATGACAGTCAGTGAACAACAGTCGCTCCGTACTTGGTGCGTGGCTTCTTGACAGCTTTCTTGAAAACTTTGGCAAACGTATTCAGGTCCTTGGCGGCGATGTAAGGCGAGCGTATTTGGCCGGCGAATGCAGCAAAATACGGAGCTTCATAACTAGAGGCCATAGTCTTCTTACAGGAGACCCATCTGAGGGAAGCGGAACTTATTAAACTTAAAATGGGCTGGATAGGTGAAGTGCTAGGAACTCCCTGTAAGAATAGGAAAAAGGGAGTGGCTTTCCTTTTTAATAAAAATTTACAATATAACATATTAGATTTAACATTAGATCCAGATGAAAGATATATGATTGCACAGAACATTCTGGGATAAACTACAGACACTTCTTCTCACATTTCATTTAAAAAACCTTGTTATTGCAGGTGATTTTAATTTAACTGCATACCCGACCCTAGATAGACTTAAACATGCACTAAATAAAACTAGTAAACAAGAATCAAAATTATTTAAATTTTTTATTAATTTACTACATATTAAGGATATCTGGAGGATACAGAACCCACATATAAGACGTTTTACCTGTGAGTCCCACTTATACCAAACAGTGTCTAGGATAGACTACTTTCTTGTGTCAGAAAATATGTTGGGGTTAGATATGCTAGCGGATATTAAAGAGGTGGTTATATCAGACCACGCAATTCTTACTCTAAAGATTACTTTAAGAAATTCGCTGTGTGGCAATAATAAAAGGTTGTTTTTCCCAAGATATCTGTCAGACAATGTTAAATTTAAAGCCTGGCTGAGAATAAAATGGAAAGAATTTTTCCAAATAAATTTCTCCCCGTACATTCAGACAGAAATACTGTGGGAATCCTTTAAGGCCTTGATTAGGGGGGAGATTAAGGCTTATTTAGTTATCCAAAAAAGGAAAATGACAATGAAGGATACACAACTAGCTAACCAACTATGTAACGCCTATAACACATCAACAGATTAAAAAGGAAAGAGAGACTTTTCTAACGCAAAGGTCAGTGCAAGACGCCCTTAGAACTAGTTTTTTTTTTACTATAGATACGGAGGGAAAGCCGGGAAGCTCCTGGCTGGTCTTACCAAATCTAAAAAAAGAAAGCCATGATTGAAGCCCTTAATACACCATCAGGCAGAATTTGTAAAATCAATGAAATTAACAATTTTGTCTTACAATATTTTCAAGAGCTTTATTCTAGAGATAAAATAGATTTAGTACCCAAACATAAATTCTGGCAAAAGTAATTAAGGCTATAAAGAAAGCAGCACTGAATAAAGCTGCCGGCCCTGACCAGATCCCTATAGAACTCTATAAAATTTTGTCAGATGACATAGTTCAGACGCTGGTTCTACTTTTTAACAGCTATTACTCTGAAGCAAAACCTTGCTCTAGATATTTTACAGCTTCACAAATTGTCCTGATCCTAAAAAAAGATAAAGATCCGGAACAGATAAACTCATACAGGCCGATATTTCTTTTAAACAGTGATTACAAAATTTTGATGAGTATTCTCGCTGAAAGGCTCAAGCTAATAATAGGTCCTCTTATACACAAGGACCAGGTCGGCTTTATGCCAGGTAGGAACTTATCACGTAACCTAAGGAGACTTCAACTGATTCTAAATAAATTTTCTTTTCAGAGGAGTGGAACTCTGAAAACCCCTGATGCTACAATAATATCAATCGATGAAGAGAAGGCCTTCAACTCCATCTCCTGGGATCACCTGTTCGCAGCTCTCCCTAGGTTTGGAGTCGAGGGTACCTTTCTAAAGTTTATAAAATTAATTTACAATTCTTCAAATTCTTCCATTCTGATTAATAACTCTCTCACTGTTAATTTTTCACTTTTCAAAGGCTCTAGACAAGGTTGTCCACTCTCCCCCTACCTTTTCAATTTGGAGCTTGAACCTTTAGTAATATATATAAGAAAAGAGATAGAGGGGATTAAACTGGGACAGAGGAAAACCACTACACTATTATATGCTGATGATCTATTAGTATTGACAGCTAATACAGGCAGGAATATCCCACTATTGATGCAGATTCTACAAGAGTTCAGTGCATTTTCAGGATACAAAGTAAATATACTGAAGTCAGAAATCTTCTGGCTAAATAAACACAAAGACTCGTTCTAGACACATCATTTTAAGGAAGCTAAAACCACCTTTGTATATCTTGGGATTAAATTGTCCAAAGACAGTAATGACTGGTATGACTTAAACTACAGGCCAATCCTCCCCAAAATCAAACGCGATCTAGATAACTGGGCTAAATTTCAGCTAACGTTATCTGGCAAAATTAACTTGGTCAAAATGGTGATTTTTCCCAAACTTCTTTATCTGATGCAAAACTTGCCAATTGTAATAAAACAAGCAGATCTAAAATCACTTAAACAGATATTTACACAATTTATTTGGGGGGGAAAAAGGAAGGCCATTGCGTTTAATAAATTATCATTGCCCAGATTCGATGGGGGGCTAGCGCTCCCAGATATAGAGACTTATAATTTAGTTTGTATCTCAAAAATAGCACTAGATTGGCTAACAGGCGCAGACTACGATTCAGATCTATTAACAGAGGAAACCCTAGCGCGGCCATATTCTCTGAAGGCATTGCTAAATTGCAATCTTGATAAATGACTAATTAAAATTAAATAGATTCCAGCTATTTATAACGTAATTCAGGCCTGGCACAAAATACTAAAAAAACTACATATCACCCATAAATTCTCCAAATATTTGACTATAGCAGGTAACCCTAATTTCACGCCGGCTTTAAATTCAAAAACGTTTAATAATTGGGAACAAAGGGGCCTAATATACCTATATAACAGCTAAGAGATAGTGGCACTGGAGCCTGCTGATCAATGCAGGACTTAATCCAAGAATACGGGATCTCCAATAAGGACTTTTTTCCCTTTTTCCAGATTCAGCACTTCCTACAGGTTCTCTTATAGGAGCTGCAAGAGGATCTGGCATCAGAAATCGTAGAACCTGCGATAAACCTTTTTAAAGCAAGGAAATATAACATAACTACATTATATAAAATAGTTATGAACTTGAAAGGTAATGACAATGTAAAAAAAATTGCAGAATGGTGGAAGGTCCCGGTTGAAACTATACATAAAAGTTATAGGCTGGCAGACTCATCAACACTCTCCACTTCTTGGAGAGAATCCCATATGAAAATTATTAATCGTACATATATTCCACCTCATATGAAAGCATTCTGGAATAACTCAGGTACTTTTTGCCCCAAATGCAAACTCTCTAAAGCAGATTTAAAACATTGCTTTTGGGACTGTCCTAAGGTTAGGGAATTCTGGTATAAGATTAATTGCTGGATTAATAAAATTAATAATATCCAGTTCCAATTTAAAGAGGAACATATCTTTTTTTTAAAAATGATGATGTGATCTTATAGCGCCGCTAGTGGTGACCTCTAGCTCCTGTCTATGGTGGGTCCCCAAATGCCCACTGATTAATTAAGGAATATAGAAATAGTTAGATAGGAGCGCCAAACATAGGCCAGGTCTTTTAGAATGGTAGTGTGATGTATAATACTGGACCTTAGGAAAAAGTGGCACTCATTAGAATGTGTATTGATATGTGAACAAGTCTCAGGTGGAGGTATAGTACTAGAACAAACTTCAGGTTCTATGTATAGATACCATAAAGGCTCCGTGGATTTGTTTAAAAAGTGTTATAAAATTTATTACATTTGACACAAAGTATCAGAAAATATAAAATATAAAAATAATTACATTATATACATGGATCCATGTTGACAAAAACTTATGCTATATAAAATATATCCTAATCTGTCTAAAAACAGGTAACGCTATTACAAGACTCGAATTCGGTCTGTCTGTGAGCCTCACACTTGAGGATATGTTAGGCTGTATTGAAAGTGTGATCACACTTGTATGTGACCACGCTGATACAGTCGACACTAAAAAATACAATTTGTTAAAATAGTGGTATGCAAGCACATAGGTATCTTCTAGCGAATAGGATGTATGGATATACAAACTGTTATAAGTATACAAAGGTATATAAGCATGTGGGTACCTTTTAATACATAAAAATTGTTATAAGTATCCAGGGTACATATGAAGATATAGAAATAAAATAATATAAAATTAAAAATTGCCAGTGATTGTCATTCAGGAAATAATAATAGTGGATTACGTGATGGATGATGAAATGAACGTGGTGTATCAGAAGTTGAAATCCAAACGAGGAAGGGTTAAAAGTGTTGAAAGGACGTGATCCAAATGTTGTCAAACCAAAAAATGCAAAAGTATATATATAAAATTTTATCCAAAAATGTGCAGAAAAAATAAAAATAATGGTCAATCCGGTGTTGTGACAATATATCAATCCAATGTGAGAGAATAAATCAAAAAAATAGTAAAAAATAGTGAAAAAAATGTGGGCAACTAGTGTGTACACATACTAGTAAAAACTTAGAAATGTGAGGAAGGATTTGTATGTCCCTGGACTATACTCTGTTTAGGAGTGTCCCTTGTAATTGTAATCTTAACAGTAGAGGATGCGTGGAAATGATGATATGAAGAAGAAAAGATATATGGTGAGTTATATTCCTTTGAACTTTATATATATATTTATATATATTTTTATATTCATTTTTTAATACATTTTTAATACATTTTTTCACATTTTTTATCTTCATTTTTTTCTTCTTCATATCATCATTTCCACGCATCCTCTACTGTTAGGATTACAATTACAAGGGACACTCCTAAACGGAGTATAGTCCAGGGACATACAAATCCTTCCTCACATTTCTAAGTTTTTACTAGTATGTGTACACACTAGTTGCCCACATTTTTTTCACTATTATTTACTATTTTTTTGATTTATTCTCTCACATTGGATTGATATATTGTCACAACACCGGATTGACCATTATTTTTATTTTTTCTGCACATTTTTGGATCAAATTTTATATATATACTTTTGCATTTTTTGGTTTGACAACATTTGGATCACGTCCTTTCAACACTTTTAACCCTTCCTCTTTTGGATTTCAACTTCTGATACACCACGTCCATTTCATCATCCATCACGTAATCCACTATTATTATTTCCTGAATGACAATCACTGGCAATTTTTGATTTTATATTATTTTATTTCTATATCTTCATATGTACCCTGGATACTTATAACAATTTTAATGTATTAAAAGGTACCCACGTGCTTATATACCTTTGTATACTTATAACAGTTTGTATATCCATACATCCTATTCGCTAGAAGATACCTACGTGCTTGCATACCACTATTTTAACAAATTGTATTTTTTAGTGTCGACTGTATCAGCGTGGTCACATACAAGTGTGATCACACTTTCAATACAGCCTAACATATCCTCAAGTGTGAGGCTCACAGACAGACCGAATTCGAGTCTTGTAATAGCATTACCTGTTTTTAGACAGATTAGGATATATTTTATATAGCATAAGTTTTTGTCAACATGGATCCATGTATATAATGTAATTATTTTTATGTTTTATATTTTCTGATACTTTGTGTCAAATGTAATAAATTTTATAACACTTTTTAAACAAATCCACTGAGCCTTTATGGTATCTATACATAGAACCTGAAGTTTGTTCTAGTACTATACCTCCACCTGAGACTTGTTCACATATCAATACACATTCTAATGAGTGCCACTTTTTCCTAAGGTCCAGTATTATACATCACACTACCATTCTAAAAGACATATCTTTTTTTATATAGATGCCCACAAAGAAGGCCTACATAAAAATACTTCACATTTAAACACTGTAATAATGGCAGGCAGGTCATTGATTCTTAAATATTGGAAATCTTTTAAAGCCCCTAATCTGACAGAACTCAGGCATAAACTTAAAAACCAGCTTATAAGGGAGCAGATGGACACCTCAATAAACTCTGAGGCACAAATCAAACGCTTCCTGATCAAATGGGGGAACGTAATCATTAGTTTTCCTAAAGAAATTCAATTGTTGGTAATTCTACATTTCCGAGGTACAGAGACCCTAGAACTGGCCATAGAAAATAAAGAATTCCCAGAGCTATAGGTGGATTAGTATTAGCTATATTGAAGGTTTCCTACAGTGGGGGAGGAGGGAGGAAGTGAACTGTGGTACTGTTTTGTTTTTTTTCCCTCCCCTTTCCTCTATTATAAAATGTGAAAATCCCAATACATTTAGTGATTAAGAATTTAAGACAACTATAACAATTAGTGAACAAAGTGTGAATATATACATTATTTTATAAGTGATTATAGGCAGCTTTGTATGGCTTGTCTCCCCTGTATGCGTCATCGCATTTTGAAGTCATGCAGACTGCAATTGTTTCTTTTTTCTTTTGTGTATCTGTGTATCTGTGTTGGACTTAATAAAAAAAAAAAAGAAAGTTGCTTTCATGCTCTATCTGAATCACGAAAGAACAACTTTGGGTTTAGTGTCCCTTTAATTTTTGTTTCTTAAGAACATTTTGGACAGTAGGAACTGCAAGCAGGAAATGCTTATACATCTTTTTATAAAATTCACTTCCTTTGAAAAAAGTCAACTATCATTATTTTCTTATCTGCTTACAGGAGTCAAGAGATGATCTAAGGTTCACCATTTATTAAACTATGGAACTGTCACCAGAAGAGTTAGATCAAGACCCAATGGGTCAATTTAGACAATTAAGGTTCTGAGGCCTTATAAAAAAAATCCCTAGTAGATAAACTAGAAGGTTGTATGACCTTTGTAGTGGCTACATTTGATATCAGTTAAATTCAGCAAATAAATACGAACATTTCCAGAAAATGTTGAGTTATTCTTTGTTCAATGCAAACGTTATGGGAATTTGTTTTCACTTACATACACATACAGCTCAGCACAGAACTGATTATTTTCCAGTTATAAATTTGATAACATTTGTCCTAATCTGTTTGGTCCTCACACCGTAAACGATGGGATTTAGTGATGGCGGCATGAGTAGGTAAAGCATAGACAGCACTGAGTGCAATGAATGGGGTACGCTGTCACCAATTCTGTTGGCCAAGAGGGAGAATAACCCAGGAATATAGAAGAGAGACATGACACACACATGTGAGGTACAAGTACTGAATGCCTTGCTTTGTTTAGACTTTGTTGAGAGCTTTAACACAGCGTTGAGTATCCATATATATGATAAGCAAATGCAGGAAATGTCATATGAACTTATTATGATAACAAGAATTAATCCATACATACTATTGATGGTTGTGTCAGCACAAGCCAGTCTAGCTATGGCCATGTGATCACAGTACGATTGAGCAATGCCATATTTTTTACAAAAAGGTAATCTGATAATTAGGAAAAAGCAAGGACTTACAACAACAACTGCTCTTACAATTAGAATAACACCAATACCAGCTATCCGTTGGCCTGTGAGAATGGAGGCGTATCTCAGAGGATGGCATATTGCTACATAGCGATCCAATGCCATGGTTGATAGAATTCCAGATTCCATAATTGTTAGAAACTGAACAAAAAACATCTGAATTAAACAGGCTATGAAATGAATTTCGCTGGCATTAAACCAAAAGGTAATGAGCATTTTTGGTGCAATTGTGAGAGAAAGAAAAAGGTCAGTGAGTGCCAACATGTAAAGAAAAAAATACATAGGAGCATGAAGAGCCTGGTCACACATGATTACTGAAATAATTATACAATTTCCAATAAGAGCACAGATGAACATGCAAAGCATGGGAACGGAGAAGATCATGTGATACGTCTCTAGTCCAGGAATCCCAAGTAGCGTAAATCTTAAATCTCTTAGTCTAGTAGCGTTTGTAAGCCGCATAATGGCTGGGTTGGTGTGATCCCTTTAAATCTGGAGATAAAAAAAATAAACTTATTTAAAGGGAGAGCTTAAATGTTAATTATAATAAAAGTATTTGCTCAACTTAATTAGTCATTAAAAATAGGACACTTCTTGTTCCGTAATGGGACTGAAACACAAAATACAGTTTTTTTCCTGACAGAAAGAAACTACTCTCTCTAACTGTAATTCTTTTTTCTATATTGGATATTAATAAATAATTTTTTAGCTGCTGCCCTATAGGTAAATAATTCCTGTAGTTTAGGGGAAGATGAATGTTTTATATGTAAAAAAATGAGTAGCTGAGGGGTAAATGGCTGATTATTTGAAGGACAAATAGAAAGTTGCATTGATTTTTGGAACCTAAGTTAAAATAAAAGTTGTTACTTTACAGGAACACAACACTGGGGTAGATTATAATCATTTAGAAAAGATAATAAAATTAATTACTGGCAAAAATCGCAATAGTCCTTTTGAAAATGGGGAAATTTGTAGAAAAATCATTAAAGTGTGATTAGTCCCACTGTCTTTTTTCAATAATTCTATAACAAATATTCATCAATAATTCATGTCGGCCCTTCCTACAGCTCCAGTGGTCCTCTGTATTAGTTCATGTCGGCCCTGCCTACAGCTCCAGTGTTCCTCTGTATAAGTTCATGTCGGTCCTTCCTACAGCTCCAGTGTTCCTCTGTATTAGTTCATGTCGGCCCTGCCTACAGCTCCAGTGTTCCTCTGTATAAGTTCATGTCGGTCCTTCCTACAGCTCCAGTGTTCCTCTGTATTAGTTCATGTCGGCCCTTCCTACAGCTCCAGTGGTCCTCTGTATAAGTTCATGTCGGTCCTTCCTACAGCTCCAGTGTTCCTCTGTATTAGTTCATGTCGGCCCTGCCTACAGCTCCAGTGTTCCTCTGTATTAGCTCATGTTGGCCCTTCCTACAGCTCCAGTGTTCCACTGTATAAGTTCATGTCAGCCCTTCCTACAGCTCCAGTGTTCCTCTGTATTAGTTCATGTCGGCCCTTCCTACAGCTCCAGTGGTCCTCTGTATTAGTTCATGTCGGCCCTTCCTACAGCTCCAGTGGTCCTCTGTATTAGTTCATGTCGGCCCTTCCTACAGCTCCAGTGGTCCTCTGTATAAGTTCATGTCGGTATTTCCTACGGCTCCAGTGTCCCTCTGTATTAGTTCATGTTGGCCCTTCCTACAGCTCCAGTGTTCCTCTGTATTAGTTCATGTCGGCCCTTCCTACAGCTCCAGTGTTCCTCTGTATTAGTTCATGTTGGCCCTTCCTACAGCTCCAGGGGTTCCTCTGTATTAGCTCATGTCGGCCCTTCCTACAGCTCCAGTGTTCCTCTGCATAAGTTCATGTCAGCCCTTCCTACAGCTCTAGTGTTCCTCTGTATTAGTTCCGGTCGGTCCTTCCTACAGCTCCAGTGATCCTCTGTATTAGTTCATGTCAGCCCTTCCTACAGCTCCAGTGGTCCTCTGTATTAGTTCATGTCAGCCCTTCCTACAGCTCCAGTGGTCCTCTGTATTAGTTCATGTTGGCCCTTCCTACAGCTCCAGGGGTTCCTCTGTATTAGCTCATGTCGGCCCTTCCTACAGCTCCAGTGTTCCTCTGTATTAGTTCATGTCGGCCCTTCCTACAGCTCCAGTGTTCCTCTGTATAAGTTCATGTCAGCCCTTCCTACAGCTCCAGTGTTCCTCTGTATTAGTTCCTGTTGGCCCTTCCTACAGCTCCAGTGTTCCTCTGTATTAGTTCATGTCGGCCCTTCCTACAGCTCCAGTGTTCCTCTGTATAAGTTCATGTCAGCCCTTCCTACAGCTCCAGTGTTCCTCTGTATTAGTTCCTGTTGGCCCTTCCTACAGCTCCAGTGTTCCTCTGTATTAGTTCCTGTTGGCCCTTCCTACAGCTCCAGTGTTCCTCTGTATTAGTTCATGTCGGCCCTTCCTACAGCTCCAGTGTTCCTCTGTATTAGTTCATGTCAGCCCTTCCTACAGCTCCAGTGTTCCTCTGTATTAGTTCATGTCGGCCCTTCCTACAGCTCCAGTGTTCCTCTGTATTAGTTCATGTCGGCCAATCAGATTAATACTTGAAGCTAGGTGCCGGCGATGTTAGGGAGGGCAGATTAGGGGTTAATACTATTTATTATAGGGTTATTGATGTGGGAGTGAGGCGGATTAGGGGTTAATAACTTTATTATAATAGCGGTGCGGTCCGCTCGGCAGATTAGGGGTTAATAAGTGTAGGCAGGTGAAGGCGACGTTGTGGGGGGCAGATTAGGGGTTAATAAATATAATATAGGGGTAGGCGGTGTTAGGGGCAGCAGATTAGGGGTACATAGCTATAATGTAGCTGGCGGCGGCGTGCGGACGGCAGATTAGGGGTTAATAAGTGTAGGCAGGTGGAGGCGACATTGTGGGGGGCAGATTAGGGGTTAATAAATATAATATAGGGGTCGGCGGTGTTAGGGGCAGCAGATTAGGGGTACATAAGTATAACGTAGGTGGCGGTCGGCAGATTAGGGGTTAAAAAAATTTAATCGAGTGGCGGCGATGTGGGGGGACCTCGGTTTAGGGGTACATAGGTAGTTTATGGGTGTTAGTGTACTTTAGAGCACAGTAGTTAAGAGCTTTATAAACCGGCGTTAGCCCAGAAAGCTCTTAACTACTGACTTTTTTCTGCGGCTGGAGTTTTGTCATTAGATTTCTAACTCTCACTTCAGACACGACTCTAAATACCGGAGTTAGAAAGATCCCATTGAAAAGATAGGATACGCAATTGACGTAAGGGGATCTGCGGTATGGAAAAGTCGCGGCTGCAAAGTGAGCGTTAGACCCTTTCCTGACTGACTGCAAATACCGGCGGTAGCCTAAAACCAGCGTTAGGAGCCTCTAACGCTGGTTTTGACGGCTACCGCCAAACTCTAAATCTAGGCCATAGAGTTAATCCTGACCACACACTACCACACCTGATGCTGATTGCACACTCCCCTATATAAGGCATCGGTTACACTCAGTAAGCATCTTGATAAAGGCAGCTAACACTGCCGAAACGCGTAGCTTTGTTTATTTCTACTTTTATATTTGATATTCACTTACACTTTGTGTTATATGTTGCAGCTCACAGGTTCATTTCGATCTCTATGATAGATATAGAGAGAGATATATGAGTAATTCCTGTGTGCAACTTTCTCATTGCTAATTACAGCCTCTCTCCAGCGGCACTTAAACAGGTTAATTTCTACCTCCCTGAATACACTGAGATAGATATATGAATATTCCCTGTGTGCCTGTTTGATACATTTGGTTCTTACTATAGCAACATTCCTTTTTGCAAAAATCCTGTGCAAACCACAGTGGACACCAAACTATTTGGAGCCTACTCGGATGGAATACGGACTATAAAAGACGGATCAACATTGTGCTGCTCTGATCAGCTGAGAACTAAAAACCGTCACACATTCTAAAGAAAATCATTGGATACTTGCAAGTATTATAATTGACATAAAGTGTCTATTTTCAACTGGGATTTCTTTTCAAATAATCATTGTATCCAGTTTGACTCTTATGATTTGAGGACTTTCACAAGTCAAGTGACGTGACGTTCACAGCTCACGGCTTTTCACCCATAGTTGTCTCTAACAGCCAACAGATTGGACATATTTAACATTCGCTCTAGGTATAAGAGCTGTTTGGATTATACATGCTTTTCTAGCAACACTATGTGTATAAGCAATTTCTGTGTTTATTGTGAGAATATCGCATATTTCTGCCTGAGTTAAGCCTAGATTATTTTTCATATATTGGTACAATATTACCCTTAGATTTCACTACCTATTACTCTTAGTACTATTATCGATCTATTGCATATGAATTTTTTTTTTTAATGTTTCATTTTAGTTGATGCCCGCATCATATATATATTTTTAACTGTTTAATTGTATATTACGGTATTCAGCATACTACGGTATTCACATATTACTGATATATACTTTATATTAAACCTTTTATATGTCACATGGTTTCATTTTTAAAATATTTTTTTCATATATAATCTACATTTGACTATATCTGGTGAGCTCCCCTCTAGAGCGCTTATCCCAACCCCTACACATATACCTTGGCCCTTCCTACAACTCCAGCGTTCCTCTGTATTAGTTCATGTCGGCCCTTCCTACAGCTCCAGTGTTCCTCTGTATTAGTTCATGTCGGCCCTGCCTACGGCTCCAGTGTTCCCCTGTATTAGTTCATGTCAGCCCTTACTACAGCTCCAGTGTTCCTCTGTATTAGTTCATGTCGGCCCTTCCTACAGCTCCAGTGTTCCTCTGTATTAGTTCATGTCGGCCCTTCCTACATCTCCAGTGTTCCTCTGTATTAGTTCATGCCGGCCCTTCCTAGAGCTCCAGTGTTCCTCTGTATTAGTTCATGTCGGACCTTTCTACATCTCCAGTGTTCCTCTATATTAGTTCATGTCGGCCCTTCCTACAGATTCAGTGTTCCTCTGCATACGTTCATGTCGGCCCTTCCTACAGCTCCAGTGTTCCTCTGCATTAGTTCATGTCGGCCCTTCCTACAGCTCCAGTGTTCCTCTGTATTAGTTCATGTTGGCCCTTCCTACAGCTCCAGTGTTCCTCTATATTAGTTCATGTTGGCCCTTCCTACAGCTCCAGTGTTCCTCTGCATTAGTTCATGTTGGCCCTTCCTACAGCTCCAGTGTTCCTCTGTATTAGTTCATGTCGGCCCTTCCTACAGCTCCAGTGTTTCTCTGCATTAGTTCATGTTGGCCCTTCCTACAGCTCCAGTGTTCCTCTGCATTAGTTCATGTCGGCCCTTCCTACAGTTCCAGTGTTTCTCTGCATTAGTTCATGTTGGCCTTTCCTACAGCTCCAGTGTTCCTCTGTATTAGTTCATGTCGGCCCTTCCTACAGCTCCAGTGTTCCTCTGTATTAGTTCATGTTGGCCCTTCCTACAGCTCCCGTGTTCCTCTGTATTAGTTCATGTCGGCCCTTCCTACAGCTCCAGTGTTCCTCTGTATCAGTTCATGTCGGCCCTTCCTACAGCTCCAGTGTTCCTCTGTATTAGTTCATGTCGGCCCTTCCTACAGCTCTAGTGTTCCTCTGTATTAGTTCATGTCGGCCCTTCCTACAGCTCTAGTGTTCCCCTGTATAAGTTCATGTCAGCCCTTCCTACAGCTCCAGTGTTCCTCTGTATAAGTTCATGTCGGCCCTTCCTACAGCTCCAGTGTTCCTCTGTATTAGTTCATGTTGGCCCTTCCTACAGCTCCAGTGTTCCTCTGTATTAGTTCATGTTGGCCCTTCCTACAGCTCCAGTGTTCCTCTGTATTAGTTCATGTCGGCCCTTCCTACAGCTCCAGTGTTCCTCTGTATCAGTTCATGTCGGCCCTTCCTACAGCTCCAGTGTTCCTCTGTATTAGTTCATGTTGGCCCTTCCTACAGCTCCAGTGTTCCTCTGTATTAGTTCATGTTGGCCCTTCCTACAGCTCTAGTGTTCCCCTGTATAAGTTCATGTCAGCCCTTCCTACTGCTCCAGTGTTCCTCTGTATAAGTTCATGTCGGCCCTTCCTACAGCTCCAGTGTTCCTCTGTATTAGTTCATGTCGGCCCTCCCTACAGCTCCAGTGTTCCTTTGTATTAGTTCATGTCAGCCCTTCCTACAGCTCCAGTGTTCCCCTGTATAAGTTCATGTCGGCCCTCCCTACAGCTCCAGTGTTCCTCTGTATTAGTTCATGTCGGCCCTCCCTACAGCTCCAGTGTTCCTCTGTATTAGTTCCGGTCGATCCTTCCTACAGCTCCAGTGTTCCCCTGTATAAGTTCATGTTGGCCCTTCCTACAGCTCCAGTGTTCCTCTGTATTAGTTCATGTCGGCCCTTCCTACAGGTCCAGTGTTCCTCTGTATTAGTTCATGTCGGCCCTTCCTACAGCTCCAGTGTTCCTCTGTATTAGTTCATGTCGGCCCTTTCTACAGCTCCAGTGTTCCACTGTATTAGTTCATGTCGGCCCTTTCTACAGCTCCAGTGTTCCTCTGTATTAGTTCATGTCGGCCCTTCCTACAGCTCCAGTGTTCCTCTGTATTAGTTCATGTTGGCCCTTCCTACAGCTCCAGTGTTCCTCTGTATTAGTTCATGTCTGCCCTTCCTACAGCTCCAGTGTTCCTCTGTATTAGTTCATGTCGGCCCTTCCTACAGTTCCAGTGTTCCTCTGTATTAGTTCATGTCAGCCCTTCCTACAGCTCCAGTGTTCCTCTGTATTAGTTCATGTCGGCCCTTCCTACGGCTCCAGTGTTCCTCTGTATTAGTTCATGTCGGCCCTTCCTACAGCTCCAGTGTTCCTCTGTATTAGTTCATGTCGGCCCTTCCTACAGCTCCAGTGTTCCTCTGTATCAGTTCATGTCAGCCCTTCCTACAGCTCCAGTGTTCCTCTGTATAAGTTCATGTCGGCCCTTCCTACAGCTCCAGTGTTCCTCTGTATTAGTTCATGTTGGCCTTTCCTACAGCTCCAGTGTTCCTCTGTATAAGTTCATGTTGGCCCTTCCTACAGCTCCAGTGTTTCTCTGCATTAGTTCATGTTGGCCCTTCCTACAGCTCCAGTGTTCCTCTGTATTAGTTCATGTTGGCCCTTCCTACAGCTCCAGTGTTCCTCTGTATTAGTTCATGTCGGCCCTTCCTACAGCTCCAGTGTTTCTCTGCATTAGTTAATGTTGGCCCTTCCTACAGCTCCAGTGTTCCACTGTATTAGTTCATGTCGGCCCTTCCTACAGCTCCAGTGTTTCTCTGCATTAGTTCATGTTGGCCCTTCCTACAGCTCCAGTGTTCCTCTGCATTAGTTCATGTCGGCCCTTCCTACAGTTCCAGTGTTTCTCTGCATTAGTTCATGTTGGCCTTTCCTACAGCTCCAGTGTTCCTCTGTATTAGTTCATGTCGGCCCTTCCTACAGCTCCAGTGTTCCTCTGTATTAGTTCATGTTGGCCCTTCCTACAGCTCCCGTGTTCCTCTGTATTAGTTCATGTCGGCCCTTCCTACAGCTCCAGTGTTCCTCTGTATCAGTTCATGTCGGCCCTTCCTACAGCTCCAGTGTTCCTCTGTATTAGTTCATGTCGGCCCTTCCTACAGCTCTAGTGTTCCTCTGTATTAGTTCATGTCGGCCCTTCCTACAGCTCTAGTGTTCCCCTGTATAAGTTCATGTCAGCCCTTCCTACAGCTCCAGTGTTCCTCTGTATAAGTTCATGTCGGCCCTTCCTACAGCTCCAGTGTTCCTCTGTATCAGTTCATGTCGGCCCTTCCTACAGCTCCAGTGTTCCTCTGTATTTGTTCATGTTGGCCCTTCCTACAGCTCCAGTGTTCCTCTGTATTAGTTCATGTTGGCCCTTCCTACAGCTCTAGTGTTCCCCTGTATAAGTTCATGTCAGCCCTTCCTACAGCTCCAGTGTTCCTCTGTATAAGTTCATGTCGGCCCTTCCTACAGCTCCAGTGTTCCTCTGTATTAGTTCATGTCGGCCCTCCCTACAGCTCCAGTGTTCCTTTGTATTAGTTCATGTCAGCCCTTCCTACAGCTCCAGTGTTCCCCTGTATAAGTTCATGTCGGCCCTCCCTACAGCTCCAGTGTTCCTCTGTATTAGTTCATGTCGGCCCTCCCTACAGCTCCAGTGTTCCTCTGTATTAGTTCCGGTCGATCCTTCCTACAGCTCCAGTGTTCCCCTGTATAAGTTCATGTTGGCCCTTCCTACAGCTCCAGTGTTCCTCTGTATTAGTTCATGTCGGCCCTTCCTACAGGTCCAGTGTTCCTCTGTATTAGTTCATGTCGGCCCTTCCTACAGCTCCAGTGTTCCTCTGTATTAGTTCATGTCGGCCCTTTCTACAGCTCCAGTGTTCCACTGTATTAGTTCATGTCGGCCCTTTCTACAGCTCCAGTGTTCCTCTGTATTAGTTCATGTCGGCCCTTCCTACAGCTCCAGTGTTCCTCTGTATTAGTTCATGTTGGCCCTTCCTACAGCTCCAGTGTTCCTCTGTATTAGTTCATGTCTGCCCTTCCTACAGCTCCAGTGTTCCTCTGTATTAGTTCATGTCGGCCCTTCCTACAGTTCCAGTGTTCCTCTGTATTAGTTCATGTCAGCCCTTCCTACAGCTCCAGTGTTCCTCTGTATTAGTTCATGTCGGCCCTTCCTACGGCTCCAGTGTTCCTCTGTATTAGTTCATGTCGGCCCTTCCTACAGCTCCAGTGTTCCTCTGTATTAGTTCATGTCGGCCCTTCCTACAGCTCCAGTGTTCCTCTGTATCAGTTCATGTCAGCCCTTCCTACAGCTCCAGTGTTCCTCTGTATAAGTTCATGTCGGCCCTTCCTACAGCTCCAGTGTTCCTCTGTATTAGTTCATGTTGGCCTTTCCTACAGCTCCAGTGTTCCTCTGTATAAGTTCATGTTGGCCCTTCCTACAGCTCCAGTGTTTCTCTGCATTAGTTTATGTTGGCCCTTCCTACAGCTCCAGTGTTCCTCTGTATTAGTTCATGTTGGCCCTTCCTACAGCTCCAGTGTTCCTCTGTATTAGTTCATGTCGGCCCTTCCTACAGCTCCAGTGTTTCTCTGCATTAGTTAATGTTGGCCCTTCCTACAGCTCCAGTGTTCCACTGTATTAGTTCATGTCGGCCCTTTCTACAGCTCCAGTGTTCCTCTGTATTAGCTCATGTCGGCCCTTCCTACAGCTCCAGTGTTCCTCTGTATTAGTTCATGTCGGCCCTTCCTACAGCTCCAGTGTTCCTCTGTATTAGTTCATGTCGGCCCTTCCTACAGCTCCAGTGTTCCTCTGTATTAGTTCATGTCGGCCCTTCCTACAGCTCCAGTGTTCATCTGTATTAGTTCATGTTGGCCCTTCCTACAGCTCTAGTGTTCCCCTGTATAAGTTCATGTCAGCCCTTCCTACAGCTCCAGTGTTCCTCTGTATAAGTTCATATCGGCCCTTCCTACAGCTCCAGTGTTCCTCTGTATTAGTTCATGTCGGCCCTTCCTACAGCTCCAGTGTTCCTCTGTATTAGTTCATGTCAGCTGTTCCTACAGCTCCAGTGTTCCTCTGTATTAGTTCATGTCAGCCGTTCCTACAGCTCCAGTGTTCCCCTGTATAAGTTCATGTCGGCCCTCCCTACAGCTCCAGTGTTCCTCTGTATTAGTTCATGTCGGCCCTCCCTACAGCTCCAGTGTTCCTCTGTATTAGTTCCGGTCGATCCTTCCTACAGCTCCAGTGTTCCCCTGTATAAGTTCATGTTGGCCCTTCCTACAGCTCCAGTGTTCCTCTGTATTAGTTCATGTCGGCCCTCCCTACAGCTCCAGTATTCCTCTGTATTAGTTCATGTCGGCCCTTCCTACAGTTCCAGTGTTCCTCTGTATTAGTTCATGTCGGCCCTTTCTACAGCTCCAGTGTTCCACTGTATTAGTTCATGTCGGCCCTTTCTACAGCTCCAGTGTTCCTCTGTATTAGTTCATGTTGGCCCTTCCTACAGCTCCAGTGTTCCTCTGTATTAGTTCATGTCGGCCCTTCCTACAGCTCCAGTGTTCCTCTGTATTAGTTCATGTCGGCCCTTCCTACAGCTCCAGTGTTCCTCTGTATTAGTTCATGTCAGCCCTTCCTACAGCTCCAGTGTTCCTCTGTATTAGTTCATGTCGGACCTTCCTACGGCTCCAGTGTCCCTCTGCATTAGCTCATGTCGGCCCTTCCTACAGCTCCAGTGTTCCTCTGTATCAGTTCATGTCGGCTCTTCCTACAGCTCCAGTGTTCCTCTGTATAAGTTCATGTCGGCCCTTCCTACAGCTCCAGTGTTCCTCTGTATTAGTTCATGTTGGCCCTTCCTACAGCTCCAGTGTTCCTCTGTATAATTTCATGTCGGCCCTTCCTACAGTTCCAGTGTTTTTCTGTATTAGTTCATGTCGGCCCTTCCTAAAGCTCCAGTGTTCCTCTGTATAAGTTCATGTCGGCCCTTCCAACGGCTCCAGTGTTCCTCTGTATTAGTTCATGTCGGCCCTTCCTACAGCTCTAGTGTTCCTCTGTATTAGTTCATGTCGGCCCTTCCTACGGGTCCAGTGTTCCTATGTATAAGTTCATGTTGGCCCTTTCTACAGCTCCAGTGTTTCTCTGTATTAGTTCATGTCAGCCCTTCCTACGGGTCCAGTGTTCCTCTGTATTAGTTCATGTCGGCCCTTCCTACGGGTCCAGTGTTCCTCTGTATTAGTTCATGTCGGCCCTTCCTATGGCTCCAGTGTTCCTCTGTATTAGTTCATGTCGGCCCTTCCAACAGCTTCATAGTTCCTCTGTATAAGTTTATGTCGGCCCTTCCTACGGCTCCAGTGTTCCTCTGTATTAGATCATGTCGGCCCTTCCTACGGCTCCAGTGTTCCTCTGTATTAGTTCATGTCGGCCCTTCCTACACCTCCAGTGTTCCTCTGTATTAGTTCATGTCGGCCCGTCCAACAGCTCCAGTGTTCCTCTGTATTAGTTCATGTCGGCCCTTCCTACAGCTCCAGTGTTCCTCTGTATTAGTTCATGTCGGCCCTTCCTACAGCTCCAGTGTTCCTCTGTATTAGTTCATGTCGGCCCTTCCTACGGCTCCAGTGTTCCTCTGTATTAGTTCATGTCGGCCCTTCCTACAGCTCCAGTGTTCCTCTGTATTAGTTCATGTCGGCCCTTCCTACAGCTCCAGTGTTCCTCTGTATTATTTCATAAAATAATAGTATAGCTGCACCACCAATTGTATTAAAACATCATGTTTTTATTTAGCCACCTAAAAACAGACAACGTTTCGGACCCATGTCCTTATTCATGTCTAACATTTAACTCTAAAAACAAACCTTATAAAGGCTGTAGCACCACCCACCACCCCTATTTTCACCTGTGTTCACTTAATACAAAATACATTTTACTTTTGTGTTACTTAATGCCATCTAGTGGCCATCATTAACATCTCTTGTTGCATTATCATACTTTTTTCAACAAAGGACATAAAGAGAACAAAAACTGTTTCCATCATTGTTAATTATACATCAGGTTAATATACTCAGTATAGAAAAAGAATAAATATAAACTTATTATCTTTATTCATTGTATTGCAATGTATCTTTTTCATAAAAAAAACATAAAAAAGAGATTTTTGCTTTTTATTAACTCTCTTTAGACATTGCTAATTCAAATATGAAAAAAAACCTTTCAACAAAAGATACCCAAAGTACAGAGTAAATACAACCATCCGTATCCCTGAAGTTTTAAACCCAAGGCATTTTATGAAAAAAACTTGTCAGTAAAACTGCTATCAAGAACCTAATCATCCATACTTACTGACACACACTCCAATCCATTTCCCTATTCACTCCATTGGGTGTCATAGTTCCCAGTTCATGTATCCAGTAGAATTCTCTATACTTTAACAGATTAACCCTATTACCACCCCTCCTAGGAAGCTCTATATGTTCCAATATCTGGAATCTCAACTGATTGATCTGAAGCCCAGCAGTAATGAAGTGGTGAGATACAGGGGCATCCAATTTACCTGTTCTAATATTACTTTTGTGTTGGTTAATGCGCTCCCGTACTTTCTTGGTGGTCTCGCCAACATACCCCAGACCACATGGGCATTTAATCAGATACACCACAAACTTAGAGTTACAAGTATAGTAATCTCTAAGTTTATATTTCTTACCCGACGAGGGGTGTGTAAAAAAGGGGCCCCTAAGGATACTATTGCAATTTTGACAATTACGGCATGGGAAACATCCCAAGTTTTTATGCCCAATGTGCCCCTGGGTAATCCTACTCCTTGGGCCCACATCAGCTTTGACCAATGTATCTTTAAGGTTCTTACCCCTTTTGAAGGCAGCCATAGGGGGACTAGAGAATTCTTCAACATTGGGATTAGAAATTTGTAAAATGTGCCAATGTTTTTTTAGTACTTTTTGTATTTGGTTACTCCAAGGCGAATAATCATTAACAAAGATCATTCTTTTATCTTTCTTATCTCTCATCCTGTCCTTAAGTTATTCTGTCCTAGGGATCTGCAATACATCTTCAATCCCCTGTTCAATTAGGTTGCTTGGGTATCCCCTCTGTTTAAAATGTTCACCCATTTCCAATAATCTCTCTTTTACCAGATTTTCATCTGAGACAATTCGTCTCACTCGCATAAATTGGCTTTTGGGTAAACTTTTTAACAGTGCCGGGGAATGCGCACTCTTATAGTGCAATAGATTGTTATAGTCTGTCTGTTTTTTAAAAAGATCAACAGCTAACAGCCCATCTTGTTTATACACTGAGGTATCAAGGAAATCAATCCTTTCCTCACTTATGGTCAGTTTGAACTTTATATGCTGTGCAGCACTATTGAGATCTTTAACAAACTGTTCCAGGGTTCCAATGTCACCCAACCAAATTCCAAAAATATCATCTATATAGCGCCATTTTAAACAGAAGGGATACCCAAGCAACCTAATTGAACAGGGGATTGAAGATGTGTTGCAGATCCCTAGGACAGAATAACTTAAGGATAGGATGAGAGATAAGAAAGATAAAAGAATGATCTTTGTTAATGATTATTCGCCTTGGAGTAACCAAATACAAAAAGTACTAAAAAAACATTGGCACATTTTACAAATTTCTAATCCCAATGTTGAAGAATTCTCTAGTCCCCCTATGGCTGCCTTCAAAAGGGGTAAGAACCTTAAAGATACATTGGTCAAAGCTGAAGTGGGCCCAAGGAGTAGGATTACCCAGGGGCACATTGGGCATAAAAACGTGGGATGTTTCCCATGCCTTAATTGTCAAAATTGCAATAGTATCATTAGGGGCCCCTTTTTTACACACCCCTCGTCGGGTAAGAAGTATAAACTTAGAGATTACTATACTTGTAACTCTAAGTTTGTGGTGTATCTGATTCAATGCCCATGTGGTCTGGGGTATGTTGGCGAGACCACCAAGAAAGTACGGGAGCGCATTAACCAACACAAAAGTAATATTAGAACAGGTAAATTGGATGCCCCTGTATCTCACCACTTCATTACTGCTGGGCATCAGATCAATCAGTTGAGATTCCAGATATTGGAACATATAGAGCTTCCTAGGAGGGGTGGTAATAGGGTTAATCTGTTAAAGTATAGAGAATTGTACTGGATACATGAACTGGGGACTATGACACCCAATAGAATGAATAGGGAAATGGATTGGAGTGTGTGTCAGTAAGTATGGATGATTAGGTTCTTGATAGCAGTTTTACTGACAAGTTTTTTTCATAAAATGCCTTGGGTTTAAAACTTCAGGGATACGAATGGTTGTATTTACTCTGTTCTTTGGGTATCTTTTGTTGACAGGTTTTTTTTTCATATTTTTGAATTTTAATTCATTTAGTCAATATTTTCCCTAATTTAATGCTGATTATGTGGAGGGTTTTGGAAACTTGAATTTTTATAAAGGAGAGAATTCTTTTTGGGTTGACCTTTTTGTTTTTATATCCTTTGTTGAAGGACATGTTTGAGAATTGTTTATCAACTCCAAGAATTATTCTCTTTTTAAGATGATCATTTAATATGATCTAATTGGAAGGGAAATAATGAAGATTGGCCTTTTGTCAAAAGATATTTGAATTAGCAATGTCTAAAGAGAGTTAAGAAAAAGCAAAAATCTCTTTTTTATGTTTTTTTATAAAAAAGATACATTGCAATACAATGAATAAAGATAATAAGTTTATATTTATTCTTTTTCTATACTGAGTATATTAACCTGATGTATTATTAACAATGATGGAAAAAGTTTTTGTTCTCTTTATGTCCTTTGTTGAAAAAAGTATGATAATGCAACAAGAGATGTTAATGATGGCCACTAGATGGCATTAAGTAACACAAAAGTAAAATGTATTTTGTATTAAGTGAACACAGGTGAAAATAGGTGTGGTGGGTGGTGCTACAGCCTTTATAAGGTTTGTTTTTAGAGTTGAATGTTAGACATGAATAAGGACATGGGTCCGAAACGTTGTCTGTTTTAAGGTGGCTAAATAAAAACATGATGTTTTAATACAATTGGTGGTGCAGCTATACTATTATTTTTTGGACTGTTTTCTTGGGACCTTGGTGCAGGTCCAATAGTTGGCACACCTGCAAACAAGTTTTGCTACACCCTTGGTGCTTGGGCAATTTCTGACTTTTCTGTATTATTTCATGTTGGCCCTTCCTACGGGTCCAGTGTTCCTCAAAATTTGTTTTTGAGAGAAGCCGCAGCTGGAGCACCCCCTTTTATTAAAACAAATAATAATAAAACAAAAATAAACAAAACAAAATAAAAAAATACGCAAAAACAACAAAGTGCAAGAGAGAATACTAAATTACCTATAACATCTTAGGTAACAATGTAGTTTAACATAGGTAGATTGTAACTTTGTCAGAGTAAGTTATAGTAAAAGAAACAAACCATAAACTGATGAACAAATAGTCCTGATCTCCCAGACATTAAACACAATGGCCTAGATTTAGAGTTCGGCGGTAAAAGGGCTGTTAACGCTCCGCGGGTTTTTTTCTGGCCGCACCATAAATTTAACTCTGGTATCGAGAGTTCAAACAAATGCTGCGTTAGGCTCCAAAAAAGGAGCGTAGAGCATTTTTACCGCAAATGCAACTCTCGATACCAGAGTTGCTTACGGACGCGGCCGGCATCAAAAACGTGCTCGTGCACGATTCTCCCATAGGAAACAATGGGGCTGTTTGAGCTGAAAAAAAACCTAACACCTGCAAAAAAGCAGCGTTCAGCTCCTAACGCAGCCCCATTGTTTCCTATGGGGAAACACTTCCTACGTCTGCACCTAACACTCTAACATGTACCCCGAGTCTAAACACCCCTAACCTTACACTTATTAACTCCTAATCTGCCGCCCCCGCTATCGCTGACCCCTGCATTACACTTTTAACCCCTAATCTGCCGCTCCGTAAACCGCCGCCACCTACGTTATCCCTATGTACCCCTAATCTGCTGCCCTAACATCGCCGACCCCTATGTTATATTTATTAACCCCTAATCTGCCCCCCACAACGTCGCCGACACCTGCCTACACTTATTAACCCCTAATCTGCCGAGCGGACCTGAGCGCTACTATAATAAAGTTATTAACCCCTAATCCGCCTCACTAACCCTATCATAAATAGTATTAACCCCTAATCTGCCCTCCCTAACATCGCCGACACCTACCTTCAATTATTAACCCCTAATCTGCCGACCGGAGCTCACCGCTATTCTAATAAATGTATTAACCCCTAAAGCTAAGTCTAACCCTAACACTAACACCCCCCTAAGTTAAATATAATTTTTATCTAACGAAATAAATTAACTCTTATTAAATAAATGATTCCTATTTAAAGCTAAATACTTACCTGTAAAATAAATCCTAATATAGCTACAATATAAATTATAATTATATTATAGCTATTTTAGGATTAATATTTATTTTACAGGCAACTTTGTAATTATTTTAACCAGGTACAATAGCTATTAAATAGTTAAGAACTATTTAATAGTTACCTAGTTAAAATAATAACAAATTTACCTGTAAAATAAATCCTAACCTAAGATATAATTAAACCTAACACTACCCTATCAATAAAATAATTAAATAAACTACCTACAATTACCTACAATTAACCTAACACTACACTATCAATAAATTAATTAAACACAATTGCTACAAATAAATAAAATTAAATAAACTATCTAAAGTACAAAAAATAAAAAAGAACTAAGTTACAGAAAATAATAAAATATTTACAAACATAAGAAAAATATTACAACAATTTTAAACTAATTACACCTACTCTAAGCCCCCTAATAAAATAACAAAGCCCCCCAAAATAAAAAATTCACTACCCTATTCTAAAATACAAATATTACAAGCTCTTTTACCTTACCAGCCCTGAACAGGGCCCTTTGCGGGGCATGCCCCAAGAATTTCAGCTCTTTTGCCTGTAAAAAAAAACATACAATACCCCCCCCCCCAACATTACAACCCACCACCCACATACCCCTAATCTAACCCAAACCCCCCTTAAATAAACCTAACACTACCCCCCTGATGATCTTCCTACCTTGTCTTCACCATGCCAGGTTCACCGATCCGTCCTGGCTCCAAGATCTTCATCCAACCCAAGCGGGGGCTAGACATCCACTGAAGAAGTCCAGAAGAGGGTCCAAAGTCTTCCTCCTATCCGGCAAGAAGAGGACATCCGGACCGGCAAACATCTTCTCCAAGCGGCATCTTCTATCTTCTTCCATCCGATGACGACCGGCTCCATCTTGAAGACCTCCAGCGCGGATCCATCCTCTTCTTCCGACGACTAGACGACGAATGACGGTTCCTTTAAGGGACGTCATCCAAGATGGCGTCCCTCGAATTCCGATTGGCTGATAGGATTCTATCAGCCAATCGGAATTAAGGTAGGAATTTTCTGATTGGCTGATGGAATCAGCCAATCAGAATCAAGTTCAATCCGATTGGCTGATCCAATCAGCCAATCAGATTGAGCTCGCATTCTATTGGCTGATCGGAACAGCCAATAGAATGCGAGCTCAATCTGATTGGCTGATTGGATCAGCCAATCGGATTGAACTATATTCTGATTGGCTGATTCCATCAGCCAATCAGAAAATTCCTACCTTAATTCCGATTGGCTGATAGAATCCTATGAGCCAATCGGAATTCGAGGGACGCCATCTTGGATGACGTCCCTTAAAGGAACCGTCATTTGTCGTCTAGTCGTCGGAAGAAGAGGATGGATCCGCGCTGGAGGTCTTCAAGATGGAGCCGGTCGTCATCGGATGGAAGAAGATAGAAGATGCCGCTTGGAGAAGATGTTTGCCGGTCCGGATGTCCTCTTCTTGCCGGATAGGAGGAAGACTTTGGACCCTCTTCTGGACTTCTTCAGTGGATGTCTAGCCCCCGCTTGGGTTGGATGAAGATCTTGGAGCCAGGACGGATCGGTGAACCTGGCATGGTGAAGACAAGGTAGGAAGATCATCAGGGGGGTAGTGTTAGGTTTATTTAAGGGGGGTTTGGGTTAGATTAGGGGTATGTGGGTGGTGGGTTGTAATGTTGGGGGGGGGGGTATTGTATGTTTTTTTTTACAGGCAAAAGAGCTGAAATTCTTGGGGCATGCCCCGCAAAGGGCCCTGTTCAGGGCTGGTAAGGTAAAAGAGCTTGTAATATTTGTATTTTAGAATAGGGTAGTGAATTTTTTATTTTGGGGGGCTTTGTTATTTTATTAGGGGGCTTAGAGTAGGTGTAATTAGTTTAAAATTGTTGTAATATTTTTCTTATGTTTGTAAATATTTTATTATTTTCTGTAACTTAGTTCTTTTTTATTTTTTGTACTTTAGATAGTTTATTTAATTTTATTTATTTGTAGCAATTGTGTTTAATTAATTTATTGATAGTGTAGTGTTAGGTTAATTGTAGGTAATTGTAGGTAGTTTATTTAATTATTTTATTGATAGGGTAGTGTTAGGTTTAATTATATCTTAGGTTAGGATTTATTTTACAGGTAAATTTGTTATTATTTTAACTAGGTAACTATTAAATAGTTCTTAACTATTTAATAGCTATTGTACCTGGTTAAAATAATTACAAAGTTGCCTGTAAAATAAATATTAATCCTAAAATAGCTATAATATAATTATAAATTATATTGTAGCTATATTAGGATTTATTTTACAGGTAAGTATTTAGCTTTAAATAGGAATTATTTATTTAATAAGAGTTAATTTATTTCGTTAGATAAAAATTATATTTAACTTAGGGGGGTGTTAGTGTTAGGGTTAGACTTAGCTTTAGGGGTTAATACATTTATTAGAATAGCGGTGAGCTCCGGTCGGCAGATTAGGGGTTAATAATTGAAGGTAGGTGTCGGCGATGTTAGGGAGGGCAGATTAGGGGTTAATACTATTTATGATAGGGTTAGTGAGGCGGATTAGGGGTTAATAACTTTATTATAGTAGCGCTCAGGTCCGCTCGGCAGATTAGGGGTTAATAAGTGTAGGTAGGTGTCGGCGACGTTGTGGGGGGCAGATTAGGGGTTAATAAATATAACATAGGGGTCGGCGATGTTAGGGGTAGCAGATTAGGGGTACATAGGGATAACGTAGGTGGCGGCGATTTGCGGTCGGAAGATTAGGGGTTAATTATTTTAAGTAGCTTGCGGCGACGTTGTGGGGGGCAAGTTAGGGGTTAATAGATATAATACAGGGGTCGGCGGTGTTAGGGGCAGCAGATTAGGGGTACATAAGTATAACGTAGGTGGCGGTCGGCAGATTAGGGGTTAAAATTTTTAATCGAGTGGCGGCGATGTGGGGGGACCTCGGTTTAGGGGTACATAGGTAGTTTATGGGTGTTAGTGTACTTTAGGGTACAGTAGTTAAGAGCTTTATAAACCGGCGTTAGCCAGAAAGCTCTTAACTCCTGCTATTTTCAGGCGGCTGGAATCTTGTCGTTAGAGCTCTAACGCTCACTGCAGAAACGACTCTAAATACCGGCGTTAGGAAGATCCCATTGAAAAGATAGGATACGCAAATGGCGTAGGGGGATCTGCGGTATGGAAAAGTCGCGGCTGTAAAGTGAGCGTTAGACCCTTTAATCTCTGACTCCAAATACCAGCGGGCGCCCAAAACCAGCGTTAGGAGCCTCTAACGCTGGTTTTGACGGCTACCGCCGAACTCTAAATCTAGGCCAATGTGCGCATACATTTATTAAAAAAGCACCATTTTTTTTTACAAACTCAGGCGAAGCAAATATAAATATCTCCAATATTATTCAACTCTGCTCCTTATTTATCATCATAAAAACATATTTTTCCTGTTCATAGGCTCCATGAAAACCCCTTTTTTTGTATATTTTATGCATTTTTCTAATATTTGCGCCTGTTTAAAGGCTAAAATAAAAAAGTAATTTTTTTTTTCCCAATATGTGCCTTGTTTAAGGCTTATCAGCTAAATTACGAGTTTGGCGTTATGAGTGTAAAAGCATCATTATGCTTTACATTGCTGCTTTTTTCCCTAACGCTGCTATTACAAGTCTTGTAGGTATAGGTGTACCGCACACCTTTTTGACCGTCATGCAACGTCAGTACCGCACTTTTTAAAAAGTCCTTTTTCAATGGGACTCCCATAGTGCCGGTATTACGAGTTTGCCTATGAGGCCAAAAAGTGAGCGGTACAAATCTGTAGCATAAAACTCATAACTAAAGTGTTAAAAAGTACAGTAACACCCATAAACTACCTATTAACCCCTAAACCGAGGCCCTCCCGCATTGCAAACACTATAATACATTTATTAACCCTTAACCTTCCTTTCCGGACATCGCTGCCACTATTCAAATGTATTAACCCCTATTCCGCCGCTTCCCGACATCTTCGTCACTATAATAAACCTATTAATCCCTAAACCCGCCACCCTCCCACATCACAAGCACTATTTTAATATAATTAACCCCTAATCTGCCGTCCACCCACACCGCCGCTATAATAAACCTATAAACCCCTAAACCGCAAGTCCCCCACAACGAAATATACTTAAGTAAACTATTAACCCCTATACCGAAAGCCCCACTAAAATTAAATATACTAAAATAAATTATTAACCCCTAAACCTCTGACCTCCCACATCACTAACTCTACATAAATATATTAACCCCTAATCCTAACCCTAACGTAACCCTAACCCTAGCGTAACCCTAAGCCTAACACCCCCTAACTTAAATCTAATTAAAATAAATCTAAATAAACCTTACAATTATTAACTAAATAATTCCTATTTAAAACTAAATACAAACTTACCTGTAAAAAAAAACTAAGGCCTAGATTTGGAGTTCGGCGGTAGCCGTCAAAACCAGCGTTAGAGGCTCCTAACGCTGGTTTTGGCCGCCCGCTGGTATTTGGAGTCAGTGATTAAAGGGTCTAACGCTCACTTTTCAGCCGCGACTTTTCCATACCGCAGATCCCCCTACGCCATTTGCGTAGCCTATCATTTCAATGGGATCTTTCTAACGCTGGTATTTAGAGTCGTTTCTGAAGTGAGCGTTAGAGCTCTAACGACAAGATTCCAGCCGCCTGAAAATAGCAGGAGTTAAGAGCTTTCTGGCTAACGCCGGTTCATAAAGCTCTTAACTACTGTACCCTAAAGTACACTAACACCCATAAACTACCTATGTACCCCTAAACCGAGGTCCCCCCACATCGCCGCCACTCGATTAAAATTTTTAACCCCTAATCTGCCGACCGCCACCTACGTTATACTTATGTACCCCTAATCTGCTGCCCCTAACCCCGCCGACCCCTATATTATATTTATTAACCTCTAACTTGCCCCCCACAACGTCGCCGCCAGCTACTTAAAATAATTAACCCCTAATCTTCCGACCGCAAATCGCCGCCACCTACGTTATCCCTATGTACCCCTAATCTGCTGCCCTAACATCGCCGACCCCTATATTATATTTATTAACCCCTAATCTGCCCCCCTCAACGTCGCCGACACCTGCCTACACTTATTAACCCCTAATCTGCCGAGCGGACCTGAGCGCTACTATAATAAAGTTATTAACCCCTAATCCGCCTCACTAACCCTATCATAAATAGTATTAACCCCTAATCTGCCCTCCCTAACATCGCCGACACCTAACTTCAATTATTAACCCCTAATCTGCCGACCGGAGCTCACCGCTATTCTAAAAAATTGATTAACCCCTAAAGCTAAGTCTAACCCTAACACTAACACCCCCCTAAGTTAAATATAATTTTTATCTAACGAAATAAATTAACTCTTATTAAATAAATGATTCCTATTTAAAGCTAAATACTTACCTGTAAAATAAATCCTAATATAGCTACAATATAAATTATAATTATATTATAGCTATTTTAGGATTAATATTTATTTTACAGGCAACTTTGTAATTATTTTAACCAGGTACAATAGCTATTAAATAGTTAAGAACTATTTAATAGTTACCTAGTTAAAATAATAACAAATTTACCTGTAAAATAAATCCTAACCTAAGATATAATTAAACCTAACACTACCCTATCAATAAAATAATTAAATAAACTACCTACAATTACCTACAATTAACCTAACACTACACTATCAATACATTAATTAAACACAATTGCTACAAATAAATACAATTAAATAAACTAGCTAAAGTACAAAAAATAAAAAAAGAACTAAGTTACAAAAAATAAAAAAATATTTACAAACATAAGAAAAATATTACAACAATTTTAAACTAATTACACCTACTCTAAGCCCCCTAATAAAATAACAAAGTCCCCCAAAATAAAAAATTCCCTACCCTATTCTAAATTAAAAAAGTTACAAGCTCTTTTACCTTACCAGCCCTGAACAGGGCCCTTTGCGGGGCATGCCCCAAGAATTTCAGCTCTTTTGCCTGTAAAAGAATAAATACAATACCCCCCCCCCAACATTACAACCCACCACCCACATACCCCTAATCTAACCCAAACCCCCCTTAAATAAACCTAACACTAAGCCCCTGAAGATCTTCCTACCTTGTCTTCACCATCCAGGTATCACCGATCCGTCCTGGCTCCAACATCTTCATCCAACCCAAGCTGGGGTTGGCGATCCATAATCCGGTGCTGAAGAGGTCCAGAAGAGGCTCCAAAGTCTTCCTCCTATCCGGCAAGAAGAGGACATCCGGACCGGCAAACATCTTCTCCAAGCGGCATCTTCGATCTTCTTCCATCCGGAGCGAAGCGGCAGGATCCTGAAGACCTCCAGCGCGGAACATCCATCCGGACCGACGACTGAACGACGAATGACTGTTCCTTTAAGGGACGTCATCCAAGATGGCGTCCCTCGAATTCCGATTGGCTGATAGGATTCTATCAGCCAATCGGAATTAAGGTAGGAATTTTCTGATTGGCTGATGGAATCAGCCAATCAGAATCTAGTTCAATCCGATTGGCCGATCCAATCAGCCAATCAGATTGAGCTCGCATTCTATTGGCTGTTCCGATCAGCCAATCAGAAAATTCCTACCTTAATTCCGATTGGCTGATAGAATCCTATCAGCCAATCGGAATTCGAGGGACGCCATCTTGGATGACGTCCCTTAAAGGAACAGTCATTCGTCGTTCAGTCGTCGGTCCAGATGGATGTTCCGCGCTGGAGGTCTTCAGGATCCTGCCGCTTCGCTCCGGATGGAAGACCATAGAAGATGCCGCCTGGATGATGACTTCAATCGGATGGAAGATCCTCTTCTGCCCCGCTTGGATGAAGACTTTGACCGGATCATGGACCTCTTCAGCCCCCGCTTGGGCTTGGATCAGGACATCGGAGGAGCTCTTCAGGACGGATCGGTGAACCTGGTATGGTGAAGACAAGGTAGGGAGATCTTCAGGGGCTTAGTGTTAGGTTTATTTAAGGGGGGTTTGGGTTAGATTAGGGGTATGTGGGTGGTGGGTTGTAATGTTGGGGGGGGGGTATTGTATTTATTCTTTTACAGGCAAAAGAGCTGAAATTCTTGGGGCATGTCCCGCAAAGGGCCCTGTTCAGGGCTGGTAAGGTAAAAGAGCTTGTAACTTTTTTAATTTAGAATAGGGTAGGGAATTTTTTATTTTGGGGGGCTTTGTTATTTTATTAGGGGGCTTAGAGTAGGTGTAATTAGTTTAAAATTGTTGTAATATTTTTCTTATGTTTGTAAATATTTTTTTATTTTCTGTAACTTAGTTCTTTTTTATTTTTTGTACTTTAGCTAGTTTATTTAATTGTATTTATTTGTAGGAATTGTGTTTAATTAATTTATTGATAGTGTAGTGTTAGGTTAATTGTAGGTAATTGTAGGTAGTTTATTTAATTATTTTATTGATAGGGTAGTGTTAGGTTTAATTATATCTTAGGTTAGGATTTATTTTACAGGTAAATTTGTTATTATTTTAACTAGGTAACTATTAAATAGTTCTTAACTATTTAATAGCTATTGTACCTGGTTAAAATAATTACAAAGTTGCCTGTAAAATAAATATTAATCCTAAAATAGCTATAATATAATTATTATTTATATTGTAGCTATATTAGGGTTTATTTTACAGGTAAGTATTTAGCTTTAAATAGGAATCATTTATTTAATAAGAGTTAATTTATTTTGTTAGATGTAAATTATATTTAAGTTAGGGGGGTGTTAGTGTTAGGGTTAGACTTAGCGTTAGGGGTTAATCCATTTATTAGAATAGCGGTGAGCTCCGCTCGGAAGATTAGGGGTTAATAATTGAAGGTAGGTGTCGGCGATGTTAGGGAGGGCAGATTAGGGGTTAATACTATTTATGATAGGGTTAGTGAGGCGGATTAGGGGTTAATAACTTTATTATAGTAGCGCTCAGGTCCGCTCGGCAGATTAGGGGTTAATAAGTGTAGGCAGGTGTCTGCGACGTTGAGGGGGGCAGATTAGGGGTTAATAAATATAATATAGGGGTCGGCGATGTTAGGGCAGCAGATTAGGGGTACATAGGGATAACGTAGGTTGCGGCGGTTTACGGAGCGGCAGATTAGGGGTTAAAAAAAATATGCAGGGGTCAGCGATAGCGGGGGCGGCAGATTAGGGGTTAATAAGTGTAATACTAGGGGTGTTTAGACTCGGGGTACATGTTAGAGTGTTAGGTGCAGACGTAGGAAGTGTTTCCCCATAGGAAACAATGGGGCTGCGTTAGGAGCTGAACGCTGCTTTTTTGCAGGTGTTAGGTTTTTTTTCAGCTCAAACAGCCCCATTGTTTCCTATGGGAGAATCGTGCACGAGCACGTTTTTGAGGCTGGCCGCGTCCGTAAGCAACTCTGGTATCGAGAGTTGCATTTGCGGTAAAAATGCTCTACGCTCCTTTTTTGGAGCCTAACGCAGCATTTGATTAAACTCTCGATACCAGAGTTAAATTTATGGTGCGGCCAGAAAAAAGCCCGCGGAGCGTTAACAGCCCTTTTACCGCCGAACTCCAAATCTAGGCCTAAGCTAGGTACAAAATAACTTATAGTTATATTGTAGCTATCTTAGGTTTTATTTTTATTTCACAGGTAAGTTTGTATTTATTTTAATTAGGAAGACTAGTTAGTAAATAGTTATTAACTATTTACTAGCTACCTAGTTAAAATAAATACAAAGTTACCTGTAAAATAAAACCTAACCAGCCTTACACTAAAGCCTAATATTACAATAAAATGAAATAAATTAAATTAATAAAATACAATTTCCTAACTTATAAAAAAAAATAAACACTAAATTACAAAAAATAAAAAGCGAAATTATCAAAAATAAAAACAAATTACTCCTAATCTAATAGCCCTATCAAAATAAAAAAGCCACCCCAAAATAAAAAAAAAACCCTAGTCTACACTAAACTGCCAATGGCCCTTAAAAGGGCATTTTTCAGGGCATTGCCCCAAAGAAATCAGCTCTTTTACATTGCAATAAAAAATACAAACCTCCCAACAGTAAAACCCACCACCCACCACCCACCCAACTAAATAAACCTAAGCTAAACATTGCCCTGAAAAGATCCAAGATGGCGCCCCTTACATTCCTATTGGCTGAAAGATTTCTATCAGCCAATAGGAATTAAAGGTGAAAAAATCCTTTTGGCTATTGCAATCAGCCAATAGGATTTAGCTTTCATCCTATTGGCTAATCCAATCAGCCAATAGTATTGAGCTCTCATTAGTTATTTTGTAGCTAGCTTAGGGTTTTTTTTACAGGTAAGAATGTATTTAGTTTTAAATAGGAATTATTTAGTTAATAATTGTAAGTTTTTTTTAGATTTATTTTAATTATATTTAAGTTAGGGGGTGTTAGGCTTAGGGTTAGACTTAGGTTTAGGGTTACGTTAGGGTTAGGGTTATGCTTAGGGTTACGTTAGGGTTAGGTTTAGGGGTTAATAACTTTAGTATAGTGGCGGCGACATTGGAGGCAGCAGATTAGGGGTTAATAAGTGTAGGTAGGTGACGGCGATGTTAGGGGCAGCAGATTAGGGGTTAATAACTGTAATGTAAGTGGTCGCGATGTTAGGGGCAGCAGATTAGGGGTTAATAACTGTAATGTAAGTGGCGGCGATGTTAGGGGCAGCAGACTAGGGGTTAATACCTGTAATGTATGTAAATGGTGGTGATGTTTGGGGCAGCAGATTAGGGGTTAATAACATTATGTAAGTGGTGGCGATGTTTGGGGCAGCAGATTAGGAGTTAATAACATTATGTAAGTGGTGGCGATGTTTGGGGCAGCAGATTAGGGGTTAATAACATTATGTAGTTGGCGGCAATGTTAGGGGCAGCAGATTAGGGGTTAATAACTGTATGTAAGTCGTGGCGATGTTTGGGGCAGCAGATTAGGGGTTAATAACATTATGTAAGTGGTGGAGATGTTAGGGGCAGCAGATTAGGGGTTAATAACATTATGTAAGTGGTGGCGATGTTTGGGGCAGCAGATTAGGGGTTAATAACATTATGTAAGTGGTGGCGATGTTTGGGGCAGCAGATTAGGGGTTAATAACATTATGTAAGTGGTGGCGATGTTTGGGGCAGCAGATTAGGGGTTAATAACATTATGTAAGTGGTGGCGATGTTAGGGGCAGCAGATTAGGGGTTAATAACATTATGTAAGTGGTGGCGATGTTAGGGGCAGCAGATTAGGGGTTAATAACATTATGTAAGTGGTGGCGATGTTTGGGGCAGCAGATTAGGGGTTAATAACATTATGTAGGTTGCAGCAATGTTAGGGGCAGCAGATTAGGGGTGTTTAGCTGTGGGGTTTATGTTAGGGTGTTAGGTTTAAACGTAACTTTTTCTTTCCCCATAGACATTAATGGGGATGCGTTACGGAGCTTTTGTTTCCACAAACGCAGGTGTTAGGCTTTTTTTTGCCGGCTCTCCCCATTGATGTCTATGGGGAAAGCGTGCACAAGCACGTCAAAGAAGCACTTGATTTCGGTGCGGTATGGAGCTCGACGCCACGATATCACCCGCACAAGCCTGCTTTTTTAAAACCTGTAATAGCAGCGCTATAGGGAGGTGAAATAATGCCGAAAATGTTGCGGTCGTTAATTTCCCTATAGCGCTCAAAACTCATAATCTGGCTGAATGTGATTTAGTTCAATTATGTTTATAACTACAATTGTATTAACAACATAAGTTAAAGGGCCATAATACCCAAATGTTTAAACACTTGAAAGTGATGCAGCATAGCTGTAAAAAGCTGTCTAGAAAATATCACCTGAACATCTCTATGTAAAAAAGAAAGATATTTTACCTCAAAGGTTCCTCAGTAGCCACCTCCCATTGTAAAGAATTTCTAAGCAGCATTTTAGTGTGTCTGTCCTAGGACAGCAGAAGGGATGAGCATCGTGCACTCTCATATTATTTCACCAATCAGGTAAAGGAAGCTTACTATGAAATCTCATGAGAGTTAAGTGAAATCTCATGAGATCACAGTAAAAGAGTTCATGACCTCAGCACTGCTGATGCTGATTGACTGCTGTTCATTTCTTCATTTTTTTAATTTTTTTTACCAGCAGCTGAGTATAACTTTTTACACAGAACTTACTCTGCTTAGCTGAGGAGATTGTGAGGTAAAATATCTTCCTTTTTTACATAGAGATGCTCAGGTGATATTTTCCTGTCAGCTTTTTACAGTTATACTGCATCAGTTTCAAGTGATTTAGCATGTGAGTGTTATGTCCCTTTAACACATTTTATACATCATTTTTTTATTTTGATGTATATAAAGTAATAAAAAAATTCATAAACTGAAGTATTCATTTATTGAAATCATTTTCTTAGATCTCCTATAGGAACATCTGAATTCCTTTGCTTACTCACTTTACTAACTTATCATCAGCTGTTAGCATTTGACAGAGCTCGGTAAAGATCTTACAAATTGCAGGATATTGCTTACTGTAACCTGTTACAAAGTCACACCCTTATGTTCTATGGTTTTCCGTGCCTCACTCTTATTTGCTAACAGCGCTTTTATATCAATTGCCAGAGTCTCTCTCAGCTTTGTTGATAATCAGTCCAAGAATACAAAATAAAATATTTTTTTTATAATAAAGAACAAATGAAATGAGAAAACAAATGTGAGTAATGCTTTACTGAACATGTTAGGATTACAGAGATATTCAATATATATTTGTGTCTTTGGTTACATATATACATACAGTTATTTGCTGAATCTCAATATATATCAACATTGTGAAGATTATAAATGAGATATCCAGCTTTCCTATGGCCTAGATTTGGAGTTTGGCGTTAGCCGTGAAAACCAGCGTTAGAGGCTCCTAACGCTGGTTTTAGGCTAACTCCGGTATTTGGAGTCACTCAAAATAGGGTCTAACGCTCACTTTTCAGCCGCGACTTTTCCATACCGCAGATCCCCTTACGTCAATTGCGTATCCTATCTTTTCAATGGGATTTTTCTAACTCTGGTATTTAGAGTCGTGGCTGAAGTGAGCGTTAGACATCTAACGACAAAACTCCAGCCGCAGGAAAAAAGTCAGTAGTTAAGAGCTTTCTGGGCTAACGCCGGTTCATAAAGCTCTTAACTACTGTACTCTAAAGTACACTAACACCCATAAACTACCTATGTACCCCTAAACTGAGGCCCCCCCACATCGCCGCCACTCAAATAAATTTTTTTAACCCCTAATCTGCCGACCGCCACCTACGTTATACTTATGTACCCCTAATCTGCTGCCCCTAACACCGCCGACCCCTGTATTATATTTATTAACCCCTAACATGCCCCCCACAACGTCGCCGCCAGCTACCTACAATAATTAACCCCTAATCTGCCGACCGCAAAGCGCCGCCACCTACATTATAGCTATGTACCCCTAATCTGCTGCCCCTAACACCGCCGACCCCTATATTATATTTATTAACCCCTAATCTGCCCCCCACAACGTCGCCTCCACCTGCCTACACTTATTAACCCCTAATCTGCCGAGCGGACCGCACAGCTACTATTATAAAGTTATTAACCCCTAATCCGCATCACTAACCCTATAATAAATAGTATTAACCCCTAATATGCCCTCCCTAACATCGCCGACACCTAACTTCAATTATTAACCCCTAATCTGCCGACCGGAGCTCACCGCTACTATAATAAATGTATTAACCCCTAAAGCTAAGTCTAACCCTAACACTAACACCCCCCTAAGTTAAATATAATTTTTATCTAACGAAATTAATTAACTCTTATTAAATAAATTATTCCTATTTAAAGCTAAATACTTACCTGTAAAATAAATCCTAATATAGCTACAATATAAATTATAATTACATTGTAGCTATTTTAGGATTAATATTTATTTTACAGGCAACTTTGTAATTATTTTAACCAGGTACAATAGCTATTAAATAGTTAAGAACTATTTAATAGTTACCTAGTTAAAATAATAACAAAATTACCTGTAAAATAAATCCTAACCTAAGTTACAATTAAACCTAACACTATACTATCATTAAATTAATTAAATAAAATACCTACAATTACCTACAATTAAACCTAACACTACACTATCAATAAATAAATTAAATACAATTCCTACAAATAACTACAATGAAATAAACTAACTAAAGTACAAAAAATAAAAAAGAACTAAGTTACAAAAAATAAAAAAATATTTACAAACATAAGAAAAATATTACAACAATTTTAAACTAATTACACCTACTCTAAGCCCCCTAATAAAATAACAAAGACCCCCAAAATAACAAAATGCCCTACCCTATTCTAAATTACTACATTTCAAAGCTCTTTTACCTTACCAGCCCTGAACAGGGCCCTTTGCGGGGCATGCCCCAAGAAATTCAGCTCTTTTGCCTGTAAAAAAAAACATACAATACCCCCCCCAACATTACAACCCACCACCCACATACCCCTAATCTAACCCAAACCCCCCTTAAATAAACCTAACACTAAGCCCCTGAAGATCTTCCTACCTTGTCTTCAACCTACGAGGTTCACCGATCCGTCCTGAAGAGCTCCTCCGATGTCCTGATCCAAGCCCAAGCGGGGGGCTGAAGAGGTCCATGATCCGGCTGAAGTCTTCATCCAAGCGGGAGCTGAAGAGGTCCATGATCCGGATGAAGTCTTCATCCAAGCGGGAGCTGAAGAGGTCCATGATCCGGATGAAGTCTTCTATCAACGGCATCTTCAATCTTCTTTCTTCCGGATCCATCTTGCAGACCTCCGACGCGGAACATCCTCTTCTCCCGACGCCTACTAGCCGAATGACGGTTCCTTTAAGGGACGTCATCCAAGATGGCGTCCCTCGAATTCCGATTGGCTGATAGGATTCTATCAGCCAATCGGAATTAAGGTAGGAATATTCTGATTGGCTGACATTGCCAGTACTTAAGATGGCGGGGACATTTGTGGGGTAGGGGAGGGAAGAGAGATGTTTGGGAGGGATCAGGGGGTCTGATGTTTCAGGTGGGAGGCTGATCTCTACACTAAAGCTAAAATTAACCCTGCAAGCTCCCTACAAGCTACCTAATTAACCCCTTCACTGCTAGCCATAATACACGTGTGATGCGCAGCGCCATTTAGCAGCATTCTAATTACCAAAAAGCAACGCCAAAGTCATATATGTCTGCTATTTCTGAACAAAGGGGATCCCAGAGAAGCATTTACAACCATTTGTGCCATAATTGCACAAGCTGTTTGTAAATGATTTCAGTGACAAACCTAAAATTGTGAAAAATGTAATGTTTTTTTTAATTTGATCGCATTTGGCGGTGAAATGGTGGCATGAAATATACCAAAATGGGCCTAGATCAATACTTGGGGTTGTCTACTACACTACACTAAAGCTAAAAATACCCCAAAAAGCTCCTTACATGCTCCCTAATTAACCCCATTCACTGCTGGGCATAATACACGTGTGGTGCGCAGTGGCATTTAGCGGCCTTCTAATTACCAAAAAGCAATGCCAAAGCCATATATGTCTGCTATTTCTGAACAAAGGGGATCCCAGAGAAGAATTTACAACCATTTATGCCATAATTGCACAAGCAGTTTGTAAATAATTTCAGTGAGAAACTGAAAGTTTGTGAAAAAATTTGTGAAAAACAAATTTTTTGTATTTGATCGCATTTGGCGGTGAAATGGTGGCATGAAATATACCAAAATGGGCCTAGATCAATACTTTGGGATGTCTTCTAAAAAAAAATATATATATGTCAATGGATATTCAGGGATTCCTGAAAGATATCAGTGTCCCAATGTAACTAGCGCTAATTTTGAAAAAAAAATGTTTTGAAAATAGCAAAGTGCTACTTGTATTTATGGCCCTATAAGTTACAAAAAAAGCAAAGAAGATGTAAACATTGGGTATTTCTAAACTCAGGACAAAATTTAGAAACTATTTAGCATGGGTGTTTTTTGGTGGTTTTAGATATGTAACAGATTTTGGGGTTCAAAGTTAGAAAAAGTGTGTTTTTTTCCATTTTTCCTCATATTTTATAATTTTTTTTATAGTAAATGATAAGATATGATGAAAATAATGGTATTTTTAGAAAGTCCATTTAATGGCGAGAAAAACGGTATATAATATGTGTGGGTACAGTAAATGAGTAAGAGGAAAATTTCAGCTAAACACAAACACTGCAGAAATGTAAAAATAGCCTTGGTCCCAAACGGACAGAAAATGGAAAAGTGCTCTGGTCACTAAGGGGTTAAAATAATTACAAAGTTGCCTGTAAAATAAATATTAATCCTAAAATAGCTACAATGTAATTATAATGTATATTGTAGCTATATTAGGATTTATTTTACAGGTAAGTATTTAGCTTTAAATAGGAATAATTTATTTAATAAGAGTTAATTAATTTCGTTAGATAAAAATTATATTTAATTTAGGGGGGTGTTAGTGTTAGGGTTAGACTTAGCTTTAGGGGTTAATACATTTATTATAGTAGCGGTGAGCTCCGGTCGGCAGATTAGGGGTTAATGTTTGAAGTTAGGTGTCGGCGATGTTAGGGAGGGCAGATTAGGGGTTAATACTATTTATTATAGGGTTAGTGAGGCGGATTAGGGGTTAATAACTTTATTATAGTAGCGCTCAGGTCCGCTCGGCAGATTAGGGGTTAATAAGTGTAGTTAGGTGGAGGCGACGTTGTGGGGGGCAGATTAGGGGTTAATAAATATAATATAGGGGTCGGCGGTGTTAGGGGCAGCAGATTAGGGGTACATAAGGATAATGTAAGTAGCAGCGGTTTACGGAGCGGCAGATTAGGGGTTAAAAATAATATGCAGGGGTCAGCGATAGCGGGGGCGGCAGATTAGGGGTTAATAAGTGTAAGGCTAGGGGTGTTTAGACTCGGGGTACATGTTATAATGTTAGGTGCAGACGTAGGAAGTGTTTCCCCATAGCAAACAATGGGGCTGCGTTAAGAGCTGAACGCTGCTTTTTTGCAGGTGTTAGGTTTTTTTTCAGCTCAAACAGCCCCATTGTTTCCTATGGGGGAATCGTGCACGAGCACGTTTTTGAGGCTGGCCGCTTGCGTAAGCAACTCTGGTATCGTGAGTTGAAGCTGCGTTAAAAATGCTCTACGCTCCTTTTTTGGAGCCTAACGCAGCCTTTTTGTGGACTCTCAATACCAGAGTTATTTTTATGGTGCGGCCAGAAAAAAGCCAGCGTTAGCTACTCGGGTCGTTACCGACAAAACTCCAAATCTAGGCCTATGTTAGTAAACATTCTAATTTGTTATTCAAAATTGTGATGGCCCCTATTGAACAGTATAATCTTTTGCATATGCATTATCTCTTAAACTAAGGAACAAGCCCCCATTGATGTTTTAACCAATAGGTTATAAGTTCCCCTGGTAACCATTTCCTCTGTCTCCATTTTGTCTACCTGTAATTGTTTTATCAGATACTGTCTAAAATTCATTCATCCTGCCACCCCCCCCCCCCCCTCTAATTTGCAAGTGTGTAACTCATGGCTAGCTAAGACTGCCTGTAACAGCTGCTAAAAATCATTTCATCACTTCTCAATGCTACATATAGAGCAGGCCTAAGGCTCATTTTTGGGCAATGGCTCAATGATTCTAAGTAGCTCCATGTTACAAGTAGCGGAGTTACTCACTGGAGTTAGAAACTGGAGGTGGAAACTGCAGACCAACTAACAGGTAAACTTAATAACTATACACATACACAATGCTCTCTATGACTTTTCTGCTCTCTCTGTCTTCCCTTCTCCTAAAAATCACTGCATGTCCCTATAACAACAATCCCCACACTATCCATATCTCACCCTCCCTTCTCTCATCCCCTATGCTGTCCTCTCATGAACTACTTTGTTTCCATAGAAACACTTCCCCCTCTAACTCTCCTGTTTCTAGTCATTCCTACAAATCTCACTCTCACCTTCTGTCACTCTCACTGCTACTACTGCTTGCTGCTGGTAATGTCTCTCATAACCCTGGCCCTGCAGCAATCACCACACTTTTACACTCTCGCTCCGTCTCCCACAGCAAAAATTCTAGGTCACGCAATACATACAATCTCGTCTCCATTAACACACAGCACTTATCCCCTTCCTTTTCTTGTGCCCTCTGGAATGCTCACTCCGTCTGTAACAAACTTACAACTGTTCACGACCTGTTTGTTTCCAACACTTTCAACCTTTTAGCAATTACTGAAACATGGCTATCTTCCTCTGATACTGCTTCCATTGCTGCTCTCACACACGGTGGTCTCCACTTTAGCCACACCGAGTCCAGGTGTGAGACACAGTGGTGGTGTTGGCATCTTACTCTCCCCCTCCTGCTCCTATCAGTACCTATCTCCATTTCCATCTCACTGCATTCGCCTGTTCTCCCCTCTCTCTCTCAGAGTGGCAGTTATCTATCACCCCCCTGGAACAACCTCCCAATTCCTTGACAACTTCGCTGCCTGGCTTCCTTACTTTCTCTCTACAAATATACCTGCTCTAATCCTAGGGGACTTCAACATCTCCATTGACAACCCATCTGCCCCTGCTGCCTCTAAACTTCTCTCACTCACTAACTCCTTCGGTCTCTCACAATCCACCCTATTTCCTACCCACCGCAATGGACACTCGATTGATCTGGTATTCTCCTATCTCTGCTCTCTCTCTCTGATGTTGCCTGTCGCCCATTTCCCATCTCAGACCACCATCAGCTCACCTTTAATCTTAATATAGATGCTAAACCTACTTCCCTCTCTCGCGCCCGCACCAGTAGAAATCTGCACACCGTTGACCCTCCCCAACTCTCCAATCTTATTCAAATACGCCTCCCCCACACTTCCACGATATCCTGCCCTGACCTTGCCATAACCCACTATAACAATACTCTCTCTGCTGCACTTGACACTCTTGCTCCGCCCCAACCTCGCAAAGCCCCATGTCATCATCTCCAACCCTGGCACTCCTAACAAACACGTCACCTACAAAAATGCTCCCACACTGAACGTGCCTGGAGGAAATCCCTCTCTAAACCTGATTTCATGCACTATAAGTTCATTCTCTACTCTTACACCTCTGCCCTTTGCTTAGCTAAGCAAACCTACTTCTCTTCTCTTATATCCACTCACTCCTCAAACCCTAAAAGACTCTTCTCCATTTTCAACTCTCTCCTCCACCCACCTGCACCACCCCCCTCATCTGCATTCAGTGCTCAAGACCTTGCTGACTATTTTTTCAATAAAACACTTGCAATCCGAGGAAACATCTCAACACAAACCTGCAATCTCCCAACTCCGCTCCCAGTCACCCCCTCTGCCACTCTCTGCACCCTCCTCCCAACCACTGAGAGTGAAGTGGCTTCCCTTTTGTCTTCCTCACACCTTACTACCTGCCCACTTGACCCTATTCCTTCACATCTAAGTCCTCCTCTGTCTCCCACCCTCACTCCGGCTCTTACTTACATATTCAACCTATCCCTTTCTACTGGCTCATTCTCTGCCTCCTTCAAACATGCAAAGGTCACCCCCATCCTCAAAAACCCCTCCCTTAACCCTTACTCCCCTGCAAACTACCTCCCCATATAACTGCTCCCGCTAGCTTCAAAATTCCTGGAAAAACTAGTTTTCAATTGCCTAACCCACTTCCTGTCATCCAACTCATTGCTTGACCCCCTACAATCTGGCTTCCGTCCACAACACTCAATCGAGACTGCCCTCACCAAGGTTACGAACGATCTCCTTTCTGCTAAAAACAAAGGCTAATACTCTATACTCATCTTACTTGACCGTTCTGCTGCCTTTGACACTGTTGACCATCCCCTTCTCCTAAGGTCTCTCAGCTCTCTTGGCCTCTGCGACACTGCCCTCTCCTGGATCCACTCTTATCTCTCTAACAGATCCTTCTCCTTCTCTTTTGCTGGTGACTCCTCCTCTCTATTGTCTCTGTCTGTTGGAGTACCTCAAGGCTCTGTCCTGGTTCCTCTACTCTTCTCTATTTACACTTCTTCACTGGGTAAACTTATCAACAGCTATGGCTTCAGCTATCACCTCTATGCTGACGATACCCAGATCTACCTTTCCACCTCTGCACTCTCTCCTTCTCTCAATTATCACATCAGCGAATGCTTATCCTGCATTTCCTCCTGGATGGCCTCTCACCACCTAAAAATAAATATGTCCAAGACCGAACTACTTCTAATTCCCCCCTATAACTCCACTCCAGTTTCCAATTTTTCTATCACTGTTGGCGGCACCACTATCTCCCATCACCCCAAGTCTGCTTCCTTGGAGTCACGCTTGACTCAAATCTGTCCTTTATTCCCCACATCCAACTGCTATCTTCATCCTGTCGCAACCACCTACGCAATATCTCCAAAATTCATCCATTTCTGAGTGCTGAAAATACTTAACAGCTAATCCACTCCCTGGTAATTTCCCGACTTGACTACTGTAACAACTTACTAACTGGCCTCCCTCTCTCCCGCCTCTCTCCCCTCCAATACATCCTAAATGCATTTGCCAGGCTAATCCACCTCTCTCAACACTCTGTTTCTGCTGCACCTCTCTGTGAGTCCCTTCACTGGCTCTGCATTCACAACAGAGTTAAATTCAAAATTCTCACCCTGACCTACAAAGCCCTCACCAATGCTGCCCCACCCTACCTGTCCTCACTCATCAACAAATATACTCCTGCCCATCCCCTAAGATCCAACAATGACCTGCTTCTTGCGTCCTCTACCATCACCTCCTCTCATGCTAGACTACAGGACTTCTCTCATGCGGCACCAACCCTCGGGAACGCACTTCCTCGTGCTGTCAGACTTGCCCCTAACCTCTCCTCCTTTAAACATTCCCTAAAGACCTTTCTGTTCAGGGAAGCTTATCACCCGACTTATTAACTAACAGTTGCCCTCGATCTCCTCACTAATATCATTCTCACCTTTGCAGTCTCCACCTCCTGTTTTCCATCCTCCTACCCATCTAGATTGTAAGTTCCCACGGGAATAGGACCCTCAATTCCCCCTGTATTTGTCTGTAAAAATGTTGTCTTTTATCGTATTGTTTCTCTGTGAAGCGCTGCGGAATCTGTCAGCGCTTTATAAATAAAGAATAATAATAATGTAGGCTTGGCCATATGTGTTACACAGGTAGGAAAACATATCAAGGTAGGAAAATATTACAGAACACAGCCTTGAATATTTTTGAAGATTATGTCAGAATGGATAGCGGGGTTACACACCTCCCATTGCTATTAGTCAGAGTGAGCGGTGACATGGGCCTCACCGAAATGGTTGCTGAGTCTGTCCATCAAGGAGGGAAGCATAGTGGCAGTCTGAGAGGCTACAACTGCTCTACAGCTACCAAGACGGAGCTCTAGTAACACTGCAGTCGGCAGTGATGCACAGAGGAGAAGTAATGGATCCATAGACTGATACTGGGAATGTTTAGAGGAAGATGTGTTCACACACACTACCCAAACTACACTCGGAATGCCTCATCTGCAGGATACACTAAAGCAAGTTTCCTTGTTATGGACACATGCAGTTAGATGTTTATATGTAAATTTGCACTATCTACACGGTATTTGCATTACACTGGGGATTGATCAGACACCCTTATGTCATCTCACTGAATGTTTGCTAAATGCATATATTTAAAAAGTGGACTTTACAATAAAGGTCTCTACTTACAGTGCAACTATATTCCTAAAAAAAAAATAAAAAAATGTACATGCCTTAATTAAAAAATACTTTATTGGGGGCGTGTCTAGGCAGTGGTAATGTTAGGTCGCAATATCTGAGTATGATCTCTTTAACCCGCAAGTTACAGAGCCCATCCTGCAAGTTATTTAAAAATTACCTGCAGACTTACACGACTCATGAAACACTGATTTGATTGATATATAGCTTGCAGGATTTATTATTACTGGATCCAGATCTGGACCGTTGAGACCTCCGGCGGCGGCCTCACCACGAGGATTCAACACCCTCCCCCAGTACATGGGGTATAGCAGTCGCATTTGGACTGCTCTTTCTCAACCCTAAGAGGGGAACCATCATTTCTAATAAGCTGCTAATCCAACAGATAACCTTACTACAGCAACTACGCCAAATCCATAGAGACCAAATGGAGGCTGTTACTATATGGGAAGTAGAAATTCACCGGCTCCTGCTGGATCATTTCTGAAAACTAGAGAGAGACCTATGCAACATCATCTTTAACGAGCGGCCTCAGATATAACAGACATCACTTGATGGCACTCTGAGAGATCATGACCGCAACCTTGTTCTCGGCTTGGCCGGGGGGGCATGTTGGGGGGCTGCCCCCTTGGCTACAGCACAGACCTTAGTAAAGCTAGAAGATGGTCAGACTTTGACTAATAGCGCTCCTATATTAGTAGAGCCTGAGACTCCCAGAGATCTATTCAACAGCACGGAGCTCCTGTCTCCGATTCAAACTATTAGGTAGAGCTTTTCAGCACAACCGGCTTAGGTGCTGCACGTCACCCAGGTACCACTGCCTAAGTCCCCAGTTCAAAATTCAAATAAAAAAGCAGGCAGGTGACAGCAGATATTAATTCATTTATTAAGGAGGTAAAAAAAGGCAACGTTTCGGGATTAGTCTCCCTTATTCATGCCATACCTGATACAAACTAACAAGTGACTTATATACATGTATACCACTAGGTGGCGCTCAAGTGTATTTAACACTTTCTTATCCAACACTTTAACTTACTCATAACTTAAACTTGCACTTATACAGTACTTATTCCATATACATGATAGTATTTCCATGATTAGTTAAATTACTATTTTCTTATCAAACCTTCACAGCAATGAATTATAATTTACATCTTAACAGTAATAATCATAGAAATACTGAGAGGTCCCAGTCTCTATTCAAACCTTTAGGCTCAAGACTCCCCAATTCGTATATCCAATATGCTTCTTTTTGTTTTAATAGAATTTCTCTATCCCCTCCTCTACGTGGGATATCAACTTTGTCTATTATTTGAAATTTCAACTGACTTATAGAATGGTTTGCTTTTATAAAATGGGCAGCTAGGGGGGCTTTTACGTTACCAGTTCACAGATCTATTGCATCCCAAGGATAGAGTAAAGAAAGAAAATAATCAGAAAGATAGACTTATTCTTGTAACAGAATACAATGCACAGAGTAATGAAATACAGCACATCATTAGGAAACACTGGAATATTTTGTCTGATTGTAATCCATCTATTCTAGAATTTCAGAGCCCTCCTATGTCTGCTTTTAAAAGAAGTAGTAATATCCAAAATAAATTGGTTAAGGCTGATATTGGCCCTAGTAGTAAAAACAAAAATAAACCTAGGTATATCACCACAAAAAACACCGGTTGTTACCCCTGCCTAGGGTGTTCATGTTGCAGTAACATGAATAAAGGGTCAATTTTTTATCACCCTCACACTGGCAAAAAATACAGTATAAAAGGTTATTATACATGCTTGACTACTTTTATAATATATATGATTAAATGTCCATGTGGGGGGGTCTACATAGGGGAATCGACCAGATCCGCTAAGGAGAGAATTATAGAACATAAGAGCAATATTAGAACCAGTAACGTAAAAGCCCCCCTAGCTGCCCATTTTATAAAAGCAAACCATTCTATAAGTCAGTTGAAATTTCAAATAATAGACAAAGTTGATATCCCACGTAGAGGAGGGGATAGAGAAATTCTATTAAAACAAAAAGAAGCATATTGAATATACGAATTGAGTCTTGAGCCTAAAGGTTTGAATAGAGACTGGGACCTCTCAGTATTTCTATGATTATTACTGTTAAGATGTAAATTATAATTCATTGCTGTGAAGGTTTGATAAGAAAATAGTAATTTAACTAATCATGGAAATACTATCATGTATATGGAATAAGTACTGTATAAGTGCAAGTTTAAGTTATGAGTAAGTTAAAGTGTTGGATAAGAAAGTGTTAAATACACTTGAGCGCCACCTAGTGGTATACATGTATATAAGTCACTTGTTAGTTTGTATCAGCTATGGCATGAATAAGGGAGACTAATCCCGAAACGTTGCCTTTTTTTACCTCCTTAATAAATGAATTAATATCTGCTGTCACCTGCCTGCTTTTTTCTTTCTCCGATTCAAACTATGCCTGCTCCGAGACAGTTTGAGGAAGCTACTGTGAATATGGTAGAGGTATGTGATCCCATGTATGGTGATGGGGCGACAGATGAATCAATTTCATGGAGGCAAGGCTGTATTTTTCTTATGGTGTACAATGACTTTACGGTCCCGAGATCTTTGGACCTATTTATTGTAAAGGGCCGCCGAAACCTGCTCCCTTACTATTAGATGCACAAGGCATATGGAACATACAGACCACCTCACACTCCCTTGATTAAACTAGGCTCCCAGGGGTCAGCGAACTTCGATCCATGGACAGTACATCCCCCTTCCACAGGCTTTAGAACACCAAGAACCGATCATCATGGTGTGGGGTAATAATGACAGGAAAACCGGGACTGCCTCGCTTGTAATATAATGCCACGCTGGCCCAGATGGCAGTTATCAAACCCCAACTAACGTTCACATCTGTTTCAGCTAAGGAGAAAAGCTGCTCCCCACATACTGTGCTCCCAAGGTCACGGGAAGTAAAGTCAGTCTAATGGAACATTAACTTCATGAAGATAGCATATCTGAGACATAGTTGATGTTTGCACACTATTTACATTGCTACCAAACTACTATAATTCTGAGGACGGTGACTAAAAGTACTAATAATTTGCCAAACAAATCCCTATAACACAATAGCTCAAACACCATATTCCTACTTATGTGTTCATATGTTTTTTATACTAGCTGGTTATTAAACGAATTACTTTATTAATCTATATCTCTCTAACCACACATTTAATGTCTCCATCTTGGGCTTTTGTTACTCCATTATTTAATTCCCCCCTCTGTGTTGCCCACACCCAGCAGGTTCTGGTATATCTAATATAGTTTTAAATATAGCTTATACTGAGCTCTATTATGTTGACACAATATATACCTCATGATTAATGGGTATATTTATACTGTTATTCTCATGTAGATAATGTCTTTCTTAAGGTACTAGAAGTGTTTGATCTTTTATTTATTTCATTTATTCATAGTTATACCAATAGGTGAACACTAAGGCCTAGATTTAGAGTTCGGCGTTAGCCGTGAAAACCAGCGTTAGAGGCTCCTAACGCTGGTTTTAGGCTACCGCCGGTATTTGGAGTCACTCAAAATAGGGTCTAACGCTCACTTTTCAGCCGCGACTTTTCCATACCGCAGATCCCCTTACGTCAATTGCGTATCCTATCTTTTCAATGGGATCTTCCTAACGCCGGTATTTAGAGTCGTTTCTGAAGTGAGCGTTAGAGCTCTAACGACAAAACTCCAGCCGCAGGAAAAAAGCAGGAGTTAAGAGCTTTCTGGGCTAACGCCGGTTCATAAAGCTCTTAACTAATGTACCCTAAAGTACACTAACACCCATAAACTACCTATGCACCCCTAAACTGAGGTCCCCCCACATCGCCGCAACTTGATTAAATTTTTTTAACCCCTAATCTGCCGACCGCCACCTACGTTATACTTATGTACCCCTAATCTGCTGCCCCTAACCCCGCCGACCCCTGTATTATATTTATTAACCCCTAACCTGCCCCCCACAACGTCGCCGCAAGCTACTTACAATAATTAACCCCTAATCTGCTGACCGCAAAGCGCCGCCACCTACGTTATCCTTATGTACCCCTAATCTGCTGCCCCTAACACCGCCGACCCCTATATTATATTTATTAACCCCTAATCTGCCCCCCTCAACGTCGCCGACACCTGCCTACACTTATTAACCCCTAATCTGCCGAGCGGACCTGAGCGCTACTATAATAAAGTTATTAACCCCTAATCCGTCTCACTAACCCTATCAAAAATAGTATTAACCCCTAATCTGCCCTCCCTAACATCGCCGACACCTAACTTCAATTATTAACCCCTAATCTGACAACCGGAGCTCATCGCTACTATAATAAATGGATTAACCCCTAAAGCTAAGTCTAACCCTAACACTAACACCCCCCTAACTTAAATATAATTTACATCTAACGAAATTAATTAACTCTTATTAAATAAATTATTCCTATTTAAAGCTAAATACTTACCTGTAAAATAAATCCTAATATAGCTACAATATAAATTATAATTACATTGTAGCTATTTTAGGATTAATATTTATTTTACAGGCAACTTTGTAATTATTTTAACCAGGTACAATAGCTATTAAATAGTTAAGAACTATTTAATAGTTACCTAGTTAAAATAATAACAAAATTACCTGTAAAATAAGTCCTAACCTAAGTTATAATTAAACCTAACACTACCCTATCAATAAATTAATTAAATAAAATACCTACAATTACCTACAATAAAACCTAACACTACACTATCAATAAATAAATTAAATACAATTTCTACAAATAACTACAATTACATAAACTAACTAAAGTACAAAAAATAAAAAAGAACTAAGTTACAAAAAATAAAAAAATATTTACAAACATAAGAAAAATATTACAACAATTTTAAACTAATTACACCTACTCTAAGCCCCCTAATAAAATAACAAAGACCCCCAAAATAAAAAAATTCCCTACCCTATTCTAAATTAATAAATTTAAAAGCTCTTTTACCTTACCAGCCCTGAACAGGGCCCTTTGCGGGGCATGCCCCAAGAAAATCAGCTCTTTTGCCTGTAAAAAAAAACATACAATACCCCCCCCCCCCAACATTACAACCCACCACCCACATACCCCTAATCTAACCCAAACCCCCCTTAAATAAACCTAACACTAAGCCCCTGAAGATCTTCCTACCTTGTCTTCACCTCAACAGGTATCACCGATCTGTCCTGGCATCCGGTGCTGAAGAGGTCCAGAAGAGGCTCCAAAGTCTTCCTCCTATCCGGCAAGAAGAGGACATCCGGACCGGCAAACATCTTCATCCAAGCGGCATCTTCGATCTTCTTCCATCCGGTGCGGAGCGGGTCCATGTTGAAGCAGCCGACGCGGATCCATCCTCTTCTTCCGGCGTCTCCCGACGAATGACGGTTCCTTTAAGGGACGTCATCCAAGATGGCGTCCCTCGAATTCCGATTGGCTGATAGGATTCTATCAGCCAATCGGAATTAAGGTAGGAATATTCTGATTGGCTGATGGAATCAGCCAATCAGAATCAAGTTCAATCCGATTGGCTGATTCAATCAGCCAATCAGATTGAGCTCGCATTCTATTGGCTGTTCCGATCAGCCAATAGAATGCGAGCTCTATCTGATTGGCTGATTGGATCAGCCAATCGGATTGAACTTGATTCTGATTGGCTGATTCCATCAGCCAATCAGAATATTCCTACCTTAATTCCGATTGGCTGATAGAATCCTATCAGCCAATCGGAATTCGAGGGACGCCATCTTGGATAACGTCCCTTAAAGGAACCGTCATTCGTCGGGAGACGCCGGAAGAAGAGGATGGATCCGCGTCGGCTGCTTCAACATGGACCCGCTCCGCACCGGATGGAAGAAGATCGAAGATGCCGCTTGGATGAAGATGTTTGCCGGTCCGGATGTCCTCTTCTTGCCGGATAGGAGGAAGACTTTGGAGCCTCTTCTGGACCTCTTCAGCACCGGATGCCAGGACAGATCGGTGATACCTGTTGAGGTGAAGACAAGGTAGGAAGATCTTCAGGGGCTTAGTGTTAGGTTTATTTAAGGGGGGTTTGGGTTAGATTAGGGGTATGTGGGTGGTGGGTTGTAATGTTGGGGGGGGGTATTGTATGTTTTTTTTTACAGGCAAAAGAGCTGATTTTCTTGGGGCATGCCCCGCAAAGGGCCCTGTTCAGGGCTGGTAAGGTAAAAGAGCTTTTAAATTTATTAATTTAGAATAGGGTAGGGAATTTTTTTATTTTGGGGGTCTTTGTTATTTTATTAGGGGGCTTAGAGTAGGTGTAATTAGTTTAAAATTGTTGTAATATTTTTCTTATGTTTGTAAATATTTTTTTATTTTTTGTAACTTAGTTCTTTTTTATTTTTTGTACTTTAGTTAGTTTATGTAATTGTAGTTATTTGTAGAAATTGTATTTAATTTATTTATTGATAGTGTAGTGTTAGGTTTTATTGTAGGTAATTGTAGGTATTTTATTTAATTAATTTATTGATAGGGTAGTGTTAGGTTTAATTATAACTTAGGTTAGAACTTATTTTACAGGTAATTTTGTTATTATTTTAACTAGGTAACTATTAAATAGTTCTTAACTATTTAATAGCTATTGTACCTGGTTAAAATAATTACAAAGTTGCCTGTAAAATAAATATTAATCCTAAAATAGCTACAATGTAATTATAATTTATATTGTAGCTATATTAGGATTTATTTTACAGGTAAGTATTTAGCTTTAAATAGGAATAATTTATTTAATAAGAGTTAATTAATTTCGTTAGATGTAAATTATATTTAAGTTAGGGGGGTGTTAGTGTTTGGGTTAGACTTAGCTTTAGGGGTTAATCCATTTATTATAGTAGCGATGAGCTCCGGTCGTCAGATTAGGGGTTAATAATTGAAGTTAGGTGTCGGCGATGTTAGGGAGGGCAGATTAGGGGTTAATACTATTTATGATAGGGTTAGTGAGGCGGATTAGGGGCTAATAACTTTATTATAGTAGCGCTCAGGTCCGCTCGGCAGATTAGGGGTTAATAAGTGTAGGCAGGTGTCGGCGACATTGAGGGGGGCAGATTAGGGGTTAATAAATATAATATAGGGGTCGGCGGTGTTAGGGGCAGCAGATTAGGGGTACATAAGGATAACGTAGGTGGCGGCGCTTTGCGGTCGGCAGATTAGGGGTTAATTATTGTAAGTAGCTGGCGGCGACGTTGTGGGGGGCAGGTTAGGGGTTAATAAATATAATATAGGGGTCGGCGGTGTTAGGGGCAGCAGATTAGGGGTACATAGGGATAATGTAAGTTGCAGCGGTTTATGGAGCGGAAGATTAGGGGTTAATAATATAATGCAGGGGTCAGCGATAGCGGGGGCGGCAGATTAGGGGTTAATAAGTGTAAGGGTAGGGGTGTTTAGACTCGGGGTACATGTTAGAGTGTTAGGTGCAGACGTAGGAAGTGTTTCCCCATAGGAAACAATGGGGCTGCGTTAGGAGCTGAACGCTGCTTTTTTGCAGGTGTTAGGTTTTTTTTCAGCTCAAACAGCCCCATTGTTTCCTATGGGAGAATCGTGCACGAGCACGTTTTTGAGGCTGGCCGCGTCCGTAAGCAACTCTGGTATCGAGAGTTGCAGTTGCGTTAAATATGCTCTACGCTCCTTTTTTGGAGCCTAACGCAGCATTTTTTTGGACTCTCGATACCAGAGTTAATTTTATGGTGCGGCCAGAAAAAAGCCTGCGTAGCGTTAACAGCCCATCTACCGCCAAACTCCAAATCTAGGCCTAAGTAAGTATACCGCCAACCTCATGTTCTTTTTATATATAGATAAGCACATATTCTGCTGGTAGTGATGCTAGTAAAGATCACAGCTAACTCCCTGAAGAGATAGATAGAATTATTGTCTACAGTGGCTCTCCATAAGTGCTGAGATATATTTTGAGCTCAAGCTACACATAGGAATACAGTTCTGAGTTCTATCTAGATCATGTGCACAATATTATATATACTTGAGATCATTACTTACTGTCGATGTGTCACCTGCGGTCGGGGTGGCATGTCCTTAGTCTCACATCCTGAGACTTCCTATGCTATAGACTATAAGTAATTGCCTAAAGATTAGCACATGCACATAGCTCTTTCTTAATACAACCCCCTAAAGCCTGAATGTATAGATTTGGAGAATCTTCTGCAGAAACATGTCTTATTTTTCACACCTAAAATCCTACTTAATATGTAGACAACCCTACATTCCCTTTATGATACAATCCCTATTCTTTGGGAGTCACTTTTGTGTTATATTGTACCCACTGTGATTAGGCAGTCTATCAAGGTTAACAAAATGGTTCCCCAAAACACTGCATATACTCAAACTAACTAGAAGTATCCATCCTACTCTAGTAGAAGGTCTTTTCAGTGTTGTTGTTCACTATATTTAAACTTAAGCAAAAACAGAATTTTTCTACGGTCCAGGAGTGACCATGTATTATTATTATTATTATTGGTTATTTGTAGAGCGCCAACAGATTCCGCAGTATAAATGTAATCCTTCTGTTATATTTTCAATTAGCTAAACTGTAGGTCCAAAAGTGGCCTAATATGTTTTGGGAAGGCTATAAAATGAGGGTTCAAGGATGAGACCTTATGGTTTACATTTAAGGTACTATTTAGGTAGTTAAATGTATCACTATATTTCCATGTGCTAGCTGAGAGTATTCACTTGTATCTTATTGTATTGTCATGGAAAATGCTGATTGTATCATTTTTCTATCTATTCATCGAACCTATATCTGTATGCATTTTAAACCCTCAATAAAAATTACAGGGAGTGCAGAATTATTAGGCAAGTTGTATTTTTGAGGATTAATTTTATTATTGAACAACAACCATGTTCTCAATGAACCCAAAAAACTCATTAATATCAAAGCTGAATAGTTTTGGAAGTAGTTTTTAGTTTGTTTTTAGTTATCGCTATTTTAGGGGGATATCTGTGTGTGCAGGTGACTATTACTGTGCATAATTATTAGGCAACTTAACAAAAAACAAATATATACCCATTTCAATTATTTATTTTTACCAGTGAAACCAATATAACATCTCAACATTCACAAATATACATTTCTGACATTCAAAAACAAAACAAAAACAAATCAGTGACCAATATAGCCACCTTTCTTTGCAAGGACACTCAAACGCCTGCCATCCATGGATTCTGTCAGTGTTTTGATCTGTTCACCATCAACATTGCGTGCAGCAGCAACCACAGCCTCCCAGACACTGTTCAGAGAGGTGTACTGTTTTCCCTCCTTGTAAATCTCACATTTGATGATGGACCACAGGTTCTCAATGGGGTTCAGATCAGGTGAACAAGGAGGCCATGTCATTAGATTTTCTTCTTTTATACCCTTTCTTGCCAGCCACGCTGTGGAGTACTTGGACGCGTGTGATGGAGCATTGTCCTGCATGAAAATCATGTTTTTCTTGAAGGATGCAGACTTCTTCCTGTACCACTGCTTGAAGAAGGTGTCTTCCAGAAACTGGCAGTAGGACTGGGAGTTGAGCTTGACTCCATCCTCAACCCGAAAAGGCCCCACAAGCTCATCTTTGATGATACCAGCCCAAACCAGTACTCCACCTCCACCTTGCTGGCGTCTGAGTCGGACTGGAGCTCTCTGCCCTTTACCAGTCCAGCCACGGGCCCATCCATCTGGCCCATCAAGACTCACTCTCATTTCATCAGTCCATAAAACCTTAGAAAAATCAGTCTTGAGATATTTCTTGGCCCAGTCTTGACGTTTCAGCTTGTGTGTCTTGTTCAGTGGTGGTCGTCTTTTAGCCTTTCTTACCTTGGCCATGTCTCTGAGTATTGCACCCCTTGTGCTTTTGGGCACTCCAGTGATGTTGCAGCTCTGAAATATGGCCAAACTGGTGGCAAGTGGCATCTTGGCAGCTGCACGCTTGACTTTTCTCAGTTCATGGGCAGTTATTTTGCGCCTTGGTTTTTCCACATGCTTCTTGCGACCCTGTTGACTATTTTGAATGAAACGCTTGATTGTTCGATGATCACGCTTCAGAAGCTTTGCAATTTTAAGAGTGCTGCATCCCTCTGCAAGATATCTCACTATTTTTTACTTTTCTGAGCCTTTCAAGTCCTTCTTTTGACCCATTTTGCCAAAGGAAAGGAAGTTGCCTAATAATTATGCACACCTGACATAGGGTGTTGATGTCATTAGACCACACCCCTTCTCATTACAGAGATGCACATCACCTAATATGCTTAATTGGTAGTAGACTTTCGAGCCTATACAGCTTGGAGTAAGACAACATGCATAAAGAGGATGATGTGGTCAAAATACTCATTTGCCTAATAATTCTGCACTCCCTGTATATAAAAAAAAAAAAATGCTTTATTGCTAACAAATGCTAACCATCATCTGAGCCTTCAGCAAGTCTTTTTGCTGGTGGTGTGTGTATATGTACAGTATGTATATATTAGGGCTGTGCGATTAATCACAATTTTTTGTCTTGCGATTTTCAAATTGCAAGAGTGTTCGATTTAAAAAAAAAAAAAATCTGCATTGTTACACATTGCAGTTAGGGCTGTGCTTTTAATTGCATGTTGCGATTAATCACAATTTTTTATCTTGCCGCCACAAAAAAAATTGACAAAGCCTTAACTAATTATTGTAATTTAAAAATTTACTGCACTGCTCTGTGACTGCTAGTTTGTATTTAACTGTTTAATGCATTGTATATTGAGAAATGTATGTTTAACAGTTATGTTTAAAAAATTTGCGAATAAAATCGCAATCACAATATTTCATGGCCAAAATCGCGATATTAATTTTTTCGCATATCGCACAGCCCTAATATATATATATATATAGATATATATATATATATGCATTACATGTGTACTTATGTGTTTATAGATATATATATATGCATTACATGTGTACTTATGTGTTTATATATATATATGTTGGAAAATAGTGCTGAAAGACTTGCTCTATGCAAGTATGCAAGTTTACCACAAACAATCAATTTGATCCAACCTCCTCATCAAACTACTGCCCTACTCCCTCTTGCCTCAAAGCTCCTTGAAAAGCTAATATATGCACGTCTATCCAATCTCCTTATACTAAACTCTCTTCTTGTAATGGCAGGATTTTACAAGATCTGTTTTTACAGAACACAACAATTATTATATATATATCTAAATATATATGTCATGTAACATAAACTTTATGTATAGGTGTGTAGCTCAGAGCAGGAAATAATAAATCATAACTAGATAAATAATTCACTGAAAAGAGCATTTATTATACTGACATGATTTTTGAGGGTTAAAATCACTTAACTCCCAAATGCCACTGCAATGTCAGCTTAAGGTAACAATTGTTACAAAACAAATAGTAGTGAATGGCTAATGAATAAGGGGAACAAACACAAGTCAGTATCAGTGAGTGTAACATATATCTGCTCATATAACTGAGTTAGGAACAGTACCAATACTGCCACATAAGGATATAAAGCCTCACAGAAATAAAATAAGATTAACTGCAGTAATGAGAGCAATGGTACTTAGGAAAGTTGGTAAGAGCGCTACTTACAGTCTTTGAATAGCAGCTGATACGGTACCGTAGTTGGAGGTCAGACTGTGGAAGTAACTCTGTGATTCACAGCACCGGAACAGCAATGAGATGAGATCCAGAATCCAAGGCAGGTAACAGTGAGAGGAAAGTCAGTTAATGAAACACACTGAAGATCAGGTGTTACTGCTGAGACTAATCAGCTTAGATACAAGGTAACATTAAACAAGTTTTAAGTCTATTATGAACAAGGTAGTAATCCACAAGTAGATTAGTGGTTTCTCAAACAAATGTGCTGTAGTAAAAGGCATAAGGCTTAGACTCTTATAAGCATGGCAATTAATAGTACCAGCAAACATTCAATACCAAGCAAAATGGGGAATGTTTAGAGAGCTTTCATAGGGAAACACAGCTATAGAGAACCTGCCCCTAATTAAAGGTAAAGGAACCTGACAGAACCCCCACCACTAGGAACCCCTCAGGGGTTCACGGGGATAGTCTATCCGGGTTTCTCTGATGGAAAATCGAAAAGCAGACGGCTGATAAATTAGTGGAAGGCTCCCAATAATCTTCATCATGCGAGTACCCTTTCCAATGTATGATACTCCAAAATCTGTCCCCTTCTACGGGAATCTAATATCTCTGAAACGTAATATTCAGGATCATCAGGTAGGTCGGATTGAGGGATGGGAAGTGGTAAACCCATAAAGGTTTCAGAAGGGATACATGGAATGTTGGATGGATACGAAGTGATGGAGGTAACTGGAGGGTCATCGCATTTTGGTTGATAATTCTTGTAATTTCATATGGACCAATAAACAACAGAGTAAGATTTTTAGATGGTGTATGGAGTTTGATGTTTTTCATTGATAGCCATACCTTATCCCCTACTTTGTAATTTGGAGGTTTACTGTGTCTTAAATTGTAATACAGTTTTGATTTGATTGTGCTTCCAGAATATTAGACTTTAGTAGGTCTTGAATATTGGATAGTTTGTTCACTAGGTCTTCAACATTGGGGGGATTGCTTCTAACATCAGGAAAAGGGTGGAAGGTAGGATTATACCCATAGTTAGAGAAAAATGGTGAGAGTTTAGTTGATGAGTTGGTAGAGTTATTATATGCAAACTCTGTGAAAGGTATGAACTCAGCCCACTTGTTTTGCTGGAAAGAACAATGTGATCTTAAATACTGTTCTATCCATTGATTTGTCCTCTCTGTTTGCCCATTTGTTTGGGGATGGTAAGCAGTCAAAAGTCTTTGGGAAATTTTGAGTCTTTGACAGAATCTTGAGGTGAACTGGCTTCCTCTTTTTGATGTAATAAAATTGGGTAACCCATGCAATCTTACTATATTGTTAAGGAATAATTGTGCAGTATGAGAAGCTGTAGGAAGACCTTGAGTAGGGATAAAATTAGCCATTTTAGTTAAAAGATCAATAATGACAAGTATTGTAGTATGAGTAGAGGACTTCGAGAAGATCCACAATAAAGTCACACCATGGTCTTTGGGGAACTGTTAGTGCCATTAAATAACCATAAGTTTTTTTTAAGTTGTGGCTTTGTCTGAATACAAACAGAACAAGAATTAATATACTTCTTGATGGATTCAGTCATATTTGGCCACCAAAAATTCATTTGTAATAGTTCCATGCTTTTTTTTATTCCTGGGTGGGCACTGAGAATAGTGTCATGTACCATTTGAAGAATAGTATTTTGTTCTGAAGTAGGTATATACAATAAACCATTGTGGTAATATAAATCATCAGATTTTTTATTCAACAATTGTATAGGTATTTCAGTATCATTTTGTTGGGCAACACGCAGTTGTTGCTGGTAAGTGTTATTAAAGGCAACAATGAGTTCACTAGGTATGACGGTACTGGGGGATGTATTCAATGGAGGTGCATCAGGCAGTCTGGAAAGTGAATCTGCCTTTCTGTTTTTTTTAACCTGGACGGTGTATTATGATGTAATGGAATCGGGAGAAATACAGACTCCATATTACTTGTCTTGCAGACAAAGTACGGTTGGTCTTTAAATATTCAAGATTTTTATGGTCCATGTATATAATAATTGGAGTAGAAGTACCTTCCAGAAGATGTCTCCAGTGTTCTAAGGATGTTTTAATAGCTAAGAGTTCTTTTTCCCATATAGGGTAATTTAATACAGCTTGGGACGTAGATCTCGAGAAGAAGGCAACTGGATGTAATGGGTGTTCAAGAGATTGTCTCTGGGATAAAACATCTCCAACTGCATAGTTTGAAGCATCCACTTCTAAAGTGTATTGCAAATTTGGGTCTAGAAAATAAAGTATTGGGGCTGTAGTAAACTTCTGTTTGAGTAAATCAAATGATTTTTGAGCTTCTTGTGACCAAATGAATTTTGTGTTCTTTCCAGTCAACTGTTGTGGCAAACCTCACCACTTATGAACTATGCAGGAATTGTTATTTAGGCTAATGGTTAAAATGTATGTTAAACTGTATGTTACTGTTTAAACTCCCTGCTGTTTCAGTTGGGAAACCCCTTGTAGGGGAGACTGTTTTTAAAAAGTGTTTGTTTTTACTGGTTGAAGAAGAAGTCGTTGTTGACTCCCAAGCTATGTGTTGTCTAGTTCTTGGTGGAAAGGGGTTATTATTACAATTACCAAGAGTAGTTATTTGCTTGTCTCTGCCTAGCCAAAAGATATTACAGATCCTACTGCCTCTCTGCTACAATTACCAAGAGTAGTTACTTGCTTGTCTCTGCCTACCCAAAAGATATTACAGATCCTACTGCCTCTCTGCTACAATTACCAAGAGTAGTTATTTGCTTGTCTCTGCTTACCAAAAATATATTACAGATCCTACTGCCTCTCTGCTACAATTACCAAGAGAAGTTACTTGCTTGTCTCTGCCTACCCAAAAGATATTACAGATCCTACTGCCTCTCTACTACAATTACCAAGAGTAGGTACTTGCTTGTCTCTGCCTACCCAAAAGATATTACAGATCCTACTGCCTCTCTGCTACAATTGGTGGCAAGCGATGGGATTTAAACCGCACAGCAAGTCATAGGACATGTGATGTATATGAAAGGCCGGTGAATGGGGGCAGATTATACCAGACTAAAGAGAACTGCATTGAAGAAATTACTGGAGGCGAGAGGAATTATTTCCAGCAATAAAACCAAAGCAAGGCTGATTGTGGAGCTCATGGAGGGAGACCGGGTAGCAGGTACGGCCGTACCCATGGCGAACAACGAAACCGAATTCCAAAAAGAGATGCGGACCTGGTTGGCTTTTTTTCCGCTACCCCATTCAGAGGAGCTCCTGACACAGACATCAGCAGACATACAGGAGTACTTGATGGTGACCCGACAAACCACCCCGAGACCCGGAGAGGGGCTACCAGTACACTCCAGTGCTGGTATAGGGAAAGCTAAGATTCCCTACCACGCATTCAAGGATCATACCGACACGGAGGATATTGATGGGTGTAAGATTTTAATGAGTATATAAATGGTGTCCATATTGTTATAGAGAAGGTTAGTGTGTGCTTATGACTATTTTAACCTCAGCCATGGTATAATGCTGACCTGGTCAGTAAGCAAGCATATAACATATATGGATATGGGAGTGACAAGTATTGCAAAGGGCTTCAAATAACTCACAATACCTAGTTTGGAACATGGCCAAAAGTGTATTGTCAGCAGTTTTAAAGTGTATAAAAATCAGGGAGAAATAATGGTAGACAGAGTTCATCTTTGAAAGGAAAACACCAACAGCTGTAGCCGGGACTCCCACAGGAAACAAATGGGGTAATATTCATTTATGTATTATTTCTCTGTTAAATTGTTTTTATGTGTTTAACCTTGTAAACAGTAACATGTAATCTTGTTATTTATCTGTTCTTTAATAAATGTGTGATGGTTTAAATAGTTGAAGGTAGTATGGTTGTCTGTTTCTGGAGGGTTTCAAAAGATATACAGTACGGTATATGAAATTCGTTTGTACAGGGCCCATTATTGATATATGTATATATTAATTTTGCGACGTGGACAGCTTTTAACATAAGATCCTTTGGTTAGTTAAGAGTAACTTCTTACATTTTGGCGGCAGCAGGTAGGAGATTTGTTAAGATTTGTGTTCACAACAGATAGCTTTATTTTTAGGTTTTGTTAAAGAGAGATAGATTACTTGTGCCGAAGAATTAGCTAGCATTCTTTAGATGAGTAGTTGTTTATAACATTCACAAGGTTAAAAGGTTATGGAGCTGTATTTGGGAAAAATCGCTTCAGTTAAAAACAGAATGAAATTTTAAACTATAGTGAAGGAGTTTTTAATCCATGGTCTAATGTTCAAGAGTATGTTAATAAATCTATTGACAATAAGTTATTTTCCAAGTCTGAGGGAAAGAAAGCATTAATGTTTAGTGCATACAAAATAGCAGGAAATTATTCTAAAGTAACTGGAGAATTGCAGGATTTACAAAGACAGTTAACTGAGGTGAAATGTCGGAATGAATCTTTAAAAAATACTTCAGCTGTTTCTTTTAGTCAAGAAACTAGAGAAGCTTTGTTGACAAATAGAGAATTGAGTGTAGAGATTGGGTCTTTACAACAAATGTTACTTGATGCTTATGGAGCAATACAAGGTTTAAAACATTCAGGGCAAGTGTGTGTACCTGAGGATCATTCTAAATGTCATGAAATTATTAATGATTTACAAATAAAACTGGGTCAAAGAAATGCATTAATCGCTGCATGCAAAATACCAGTTAATTTTGTAGAGTCAAAGTGTGTTGATGAAGTTGTGTGTGACAAAAAGAATGTGGAGAATGTAAAGATGGTACCAATTCTAGTTAAGGAACAGTTGGATGAAGAGGGAGAGTTCATTTCACGTACTAAAATTAACCAGTCTTTGTCTAGCACAGAAATTGCTACATTAAATAAAGAACTAGTACAGTTTAAATTAAGTGATGATCCCTTAGATGTTATGATAAGGTTATCACAGTTTGAAAGAATACACAAAGAATTGCAAACAAATGACATATTTGATATAATTGTAACAAGTATGGATGATGCATTAAAAGCAAGCATGCCTTCAGATGTAATTCTTAGCACAAGAATTAAACAATTAGTGCATGAGTTACTAAAAACATTAGGAATTGATGAAATGGATGCTCATTCATCATATGAAAATTGCAAGCAGAGAAAGAATGAATCAGTGCAAGGATTTGCTGATAGACTGTTTGAAATTTATAAACTAACTTTGCCTGAAAATACTGAAGTAGATCATAAAAATAAAATATATAAGCATGAGATAAATTGCAGTAATCCAGAAATTAGAAAATTGGTTGGTTTGACTGTGTTTTCAAGTAACACTTTTAACAAAATAATTGAATGTCTAAAAAGAGCAGATTTGTGTAATGAAACTAACAAGGGAATAAAACAGAGAATGTCTGCAGTTGGAAAGCCATTCCCAGATAACAGAGAATGTACTAAAATCATTTCTAACAAGAAAATATTGGTAAAATTGAAGTATTATCTTTGTAAAAAATGGAGACATATTAATGCCCAATTTGTACAAAGACACAATACTGTTGTAGCAACATCTGCTGAACAATTTGAAACTAGTTACAAATTGGAAAATCTAAAATAGGAACTGGAAAGAGTTAAATTGATTCAAATTACAAATAAAATTACCAGTTCTGAAAATGGGTAAAAAGGGATAATTGCCTCCAAATCATGTCTGGAGTGAGGTTGAGACGTAATGTATATAGTTGCCCAGTTTTTAAAGGAGTCATGAATGGGGGCTCATGATGGAATGTATTTTTAATAAATAATGGTGTACCTATATTCATTATTTATACCTCACAAAACCTCAATCTAATCCATTGTTCGTAGGGGGGAAAACAAATTGTGTTGCAAGTTTTTCAAGATTCATATAAAGAGATTATAAAGCTAAAAATTATATGAATTTAATTGATAATGGTATTTTGAATTAGAAGAATATTTAGTAAATTTACCTGATGAAATGTCAATTTTGGGTTATAAATTTCTCAAAATATAATGTTTTACTTTATTATGCTAATGGTAAAATATAGTTTAATACAGATGATAAACGTGTTATTTCTGTTTCACATTATGTTTATAGTCTAAAGAAATCTGACAAGTTAAGTTTACTTGTACATACAAATGCTAAGGTTACAAATATTTTACAGCAGATTGCACATGCATTTGCTGAACATAAATATGATTTGGAAAATTGCAAGAGGAGGAGTTTATTACAGGAAATGTACATTTAGCTATAAAAGCAAGATCCATATTATTATTATTATTATTATTATTATTATTATTATATTATTATTATATTATTATTATATTATTAAGGAAAGTGAGCCATATGTACAGCAAATTATATATTATTTTACTTGAACAAGGAGTATGGAGAAAATGTAAATCTGTTACTAATTTTACTATTTAGTTTGTACAGAAACCTGATGGAAATGGACATTTAACAATTGATTAAGGTAAATTACATCCAGTGACATCTGCATAGGCATCAAAATGTCAGAGAGGTTCCTACTTTTTCCTTTATCCCTCCAAAAACAAAGTTTTATTTAAGCCTTGATATAGCAAATAGTTATTGGTTTGTATCTATGCACCCAAAGTCACAATACAAGTTTGTCTTCAAGTGGAAAGAAGATCACATTATGTTTATGTCTTCCTGTGGTCCTGAACAATTCAGCAACAATTTTACATGAAAGGATGGCTGCTATTCTATCAAGATTGTCAAGACTATTAGCACTTCTGCAATATGTTGATGATTTGGTATGTACTACAGAAACAGAAAAAGAACATTTTAAATTGTTTACAGAATTGTTGAAATTATTGGCAAATGCTGGACTAAAAGTGAATATAAAGAAATGCCAATTTTTACAGACAACAGTGAACTTTACAGGAGTGACAATATCATCTGAAAGAAAGATTCCAGATCAACAAAAGTGGATGTCATAAAAAGACTAAACATACCTGTGTCAAAGACTGTTTTAAGATCATTTTGGGATTGTTCCAATACCAAAGAGACTTTATTCCAAAGTTTAAAGTTTTGGCTGGACCCTTGTATGACTTGCTAAAGAAAGAAAACATTTGAGAACCTAAAAAAAGGATCAATACGATGGTGTTGCTTACACAGACCCCAGAAAAGTGTTTCAATTGGAAGTTACTACTTAAAAAAAAAAAAGAAAAGAAAGACTTTATCTGCAGTGCTATGTAAAGAGAAGGTTGGAAAACTGAAACCAGTGACCTATGCATCATGACCTTTTGAAAATAACTGAAGAAAAGTATTCCTGTGTGAGGAACAGTTGTTGTCAGTATTCTGGACATAAGAACATTTTAAATAACATGATTTCAAAAAGTGTTATTGCAAAGTTCACATTTTTCCTTTGAACTTAATTGTGAAACTAGGAAACAGTATAATTTCATCTGCAAGATTTTAAAAGTGGGTGCTGATGCTAATGAAAAGAAATATAGACATTATATTAAAGGAAACAACTTTGTTGCCAGCATGTTTGCTATATGAAGGTCTACCACATAGTCACTTTTTTGTGTTTTTATATATTTTGGTGCAAAGTACAGATGTTTACTGTGATGGTTCTATTTATAATAAGGATGGTAAAAGATATACAGGTTTTTCAATAATTTTACCTGATAAAATAGATATGCATTTATGTGAGATACATTATTCTCAATATGCTAAATTGGCTAATGTTTGTTGTACATTGGAACACTAAGCAGATATGGCTATTGACATTTATAATAATAGTGCATATGTGGTTAATACACTGACAATGCTTCCTTTGTATGTATATAATGGTTTTAAGTCATATGATGAAAGACCATTGGTACATATAAATCTGTTGAAGTATATTTCATAGTTGCTAAATAAATGTAAATTACCATATGCAATAATTAAAGTAAAGGTTCACACTAAAAGTGATGAACATAATGAACAAAATAACTTAGCTGATGCTTGTGCTAAAAAGGCTGCAAAACAAGTAAAATTATGGGAGTTCTATGAGGAACCTGAGATTTCTGCAATTACATTAGAAAAATAAAATTAAAAAGATAAAATAAAAATAAAGCAAATTTGGTGTCATTGCAAAATTCTTATGTTTCTTATGTAATGTTAAAATAAAGGCATTTAGCAGGGAAACCTTTATCACTGCTAGTATCATGGGCAAATGACAAATTTATAAAATCTGAAGAAAATGGAACTTTAATGTGTTTAAATAAGTAAAATATGTTGTTTGTATTTCCAGTTGTTATATTCCTTAAAGAGACAGTAAACACCAGAATTTTGTTGTTTTAAAAGATAGATAATCTCTTAATTACCAATTTTCCAGTTTTGCATAACCAACATAGTTTTAATTATACAAGTTTACATCTGTAATTAATTTGTATATAAGCCTCAGAAGACTGCTCCCTTATTTCAGTTCTTTTGATAGACTTGCAGTTTAGCCAATCAGAGCTGTCTTTATGGTAAATTCACGTGCATGAGCTCAATGTTATCTATATGAAACACATGAACTAATGCCCTCTAGTGGTGAAAAAATATCACAATGTATTTAGATTACAAGTGGTCTTCAAAGTCTAAGAAATGTAGATATAAACCTCATAGCTTTAGCTTTCAACTAAGAATACCAAGAGAACAAAGCAAAATTGGTGATACAAGTGAATTGGAAAGTTGTTTAAAATTACATGCCCTATTTTAAACATGAAAGTTTATTTTCCCTTTAAGAATGTGTAGATTAATTTTCAAAAATGTAATTTGCTTCCTATAGGCGGACATTATTCTGCAGATAGAACATGTGACAAAAATACAGAAAAATTTGTAATGGTGGCCACCAATGAAAGATAATATTTTTTGTTTTTTTCCAATATGTTCTAGAAATTTGCCTTGTCTGCAGTTTAATTCTTCAGTCAATATGAATCAATAATTATTAAGGTTTTTACTTTTCCCCATGACAAACCTTGGTTACAAATATAAATAGATATTATTTTGTTGATAATAAATGTATTCACAAAATGGATTGAGGTTTTTCCAAAAACAAATCAAGTAGTTTTTATAGTTGCATAGGTTATTTATTTGAGCTTTTCTCTAGATGGGAATGCCATTTGTAGTCGGAAGTAATAATGAACCTGCATTTAGTGGAAAAATATTTCAAGGAAATTAATTAATCATTGGGAATTAAGCATAAATTATATATTGCTAATAGACTGTAATCATCAGGAGCAGTAGAAAGGGGTAATAAATACTATAAACAATTATAAACTAAAATTTGTAGTATTAAACTTTCAACATGGAAAAAAATGTTACCTTTATGTTCAATGACCATAAGATCTATCCTACATTCTACTACAGGTGTCGCGCCATATCAAGTAATAACTTGTAGATTGAATAAAACATTTGGAAGGACTTTACTTTCAATTGCTACATCAAATGTACAAGGGGCAATAATAAAAATTTGGATAAAAACATAAATTATTCGTACCTGATAATTTTCTTTCTATTTATGAAGAAAATGAGTATCACAGCATATTGACAAAGTAAATATGTTGGTAGCTCGAAATATTGTAAGGAGTAAAGCTCAAATAAAAACATATTTTGACAAAATGTTAGACCTTTTGAAACATAATGTAATAGTTTTAGTAATGATAATGAGATTTTATGTCTAAAAAGTCGCTCATTTGTTCCTAAAATGAATTGTTCTTTTTGTGTTTTGGATAAAGATAATCTTATTGTTTTATTTCTTTGAAATAATGAATAAGAAAACAAAACACTATTTTAAATGGTATTATTAAACAATTTTAAAAAATATATGAATTAACAGATACTGCATTTAATTTTTCTTAGAAAGAATATGAAGAAATACCAAAAAGATGATAACCTATCTTCAAGTTGGGAAAATCCATGTCCTAATGTTGTTATGGCTGATTATGGAGGGTTATGAAGGGTTTTGCTGGACGAAATTCTTTTGCATTTTCAGAGGACTGCATGGGTATTTTGGGTTTGACTCAGACAACTTCAAGATGGAAATCGTGATTGTGGTATCAAAGTCAATGTAACTGAACTAGTTTTTGGAAGATGATCAACAACATCAAAATAAACATTATGATCCTGAACGTATTAACATAGCATTGGACAAAGGCCGGTCTAATGTTACAAGTTGTACAAAATGGGTTAAATGTGGCAAAGAAACATTTATTTTTACGTTTATTTTTGCAAAATATAAAAGTCAAGAACAATGACATTATTTTGGGAACAAAAGAACGTTACAACATCCGATTGTACGATTTTACTTTAAAAATGTTAATTGTTGTTAAATGTATAATTATTTTATTTATGTTAATTTTGTATAAAGAGAATAGTTTGTAGAGTAATGTGCTAAACCTTACCGTTACACTATAAGGCCTAGCAAAGGGGTGGACTGTAAGATTTTAATGAGTATATAAATGGTGTCCATATTGTTATAGAGAAGGTTAGTGTGTGCTTATGACTATTTTAACCTTAGCCATGGTATAATGCTGACCTGGTCAGTAAGCAAGCATATAACATATATGGATATGGGAGTGACAAGTATTGCAAAGGGCTTCAAATAACTCACAATACCTAGTTTGGAACATGGCCAAAAGTGTATTGTCAGCAGTTTTAAAGTGTATAAAAATCAGGGAGAAATAATGGTAGACAGAGTTCATCTTTGAAAGGAAAACACCAACAGCTGTAGCCGGGACTCCCACAGGAAACAAACGGGGTAATATTCATTTATGTATTATTTCTCTGTTAAATTGTTTTTATGTGTTTAACCTTGTAAACAGTAACATGAAATCTTGTTATTTATCTGTTCTTTAATAAATGTGTGATGGTTTAAATAGTTGAAGGTAGTATGGTTGTCTGTTTCTGGAGGGTTTCAAAAGATATACAGTACGGTATATGAAATTCGTTTGTACAGGGCCCATTATTGATATATGTATATATTAATTTTGCGACGTGGACAGCTTTTAACATAAGATCCTTTGGTTAGTTAAGAGTAACTTCTTACAATGGGTACCTACAGGACTTTGAGCGATTATGCCAACTGCATAATATTAGTACCGCTGACCAAGTTCCCCTACTGGCTGGCAAATTATCCAAGTGGGCCCCTGAAGCCTACCGCACCATACCAGATGAGGACAGCAGGGACTACCAGAAGGTAAAACAGGCCATCCTGAGTAGGAATGCTATTACCCCGGAGGCATACCGACAGCGGTTCCAAGACCTGAAGAAGCTGGCAAAAGATACCCACACTGATAAAGACTCTATTTAGGGATGCATACAACCAACACTAACCTTTCCTAACTCTATTGCTTTTCTCTTGAACCCCTTAGAATGTAAGCCTATGAGCCCAGCTGTTTGTAGATCGCCTTCATAAGAGACGACTACAACAGTGCAACTCTTGGCAGGGCCCTCTACCCATTTGATCCCTATAAATGTTATCCTGTATACCAACTGTGTTTATAGCACTGCGGAATCTGATGGCGCTCTACAAATACCTGTTAATAATAATAATGTGTAAAAACGCAATTTCTGTGAAGTGCAATTAAACGAGATACACTCACCTGAAGCAGAAAGTAAACCCTCTTTAAATTATAGGTAAATACAACCTCAGATGAACAACAACACATGGCATATTACTTTAAGACAAAAGAAGGGGTAGGGGGAAGCAGAGTTGTTATATGTAATTTCTAAATATTGCTTTCCTTGAATAAGGGTTAGAATAAGTTAATACATTTATAAAAGCCGCTTAGATTATTACCTGTCGTGGAGACTAAACAAACATAACATAACAACTAACTAAACTAATTGTGAAGAGATATACAATTGAGTATAGAAGAATTAGCTCCACAATAAGAGTATATGTTAACTGATTAGGGATTTTTTTGAAAAATAGTATTCCATTACATTCACATATTTCTATCTTTATTAGGGAATATAAGTCACAACAAGGAATAATCATTCATACAATAGCTTAAGCTAAGTTAAAAACACTTTAACCAGGTTTGTATTATATATATGTGGTTACCAGAGAGATAATTATAGATAATAAGTATCAGCCAACAGTATGAGTTTAAAAATAAACTAAGCCCCTACAATCTGAGGGCTGAATTAAGCTTATATTTTTTAAGTATAATACACCTGTTAGGCTGAGGAGATTAACAAAAGTGCTAGAGGTAAACTATTTTTCAACCATGGTAAGCAAGTTAAAATAAAAGACAAGGAAAGCTGCTCCTGCTAGACCACTGACTCGCGTTTCACAAATAATTCTTCTTCAGCCTATCAGGTGTATTATACTTAAAAATATAAGCTTAATTCAGCCCTCAGATTGTAGGGGCTTAGTTTATTTCTAAACTCATACTGTTGGCTAATACTTATTATCTATAATTATCTCTCTAGTAACCACATATATATATATATAATACAAACCTGGTTAAAGTGTTTTTAACTTAGCTTAAGCTATTGTATGAATGATTATTCCTTGTTGTGACTTATATTCCCTAATAAAGATAGAAATATGTGAATGTAATGGAATACTATTTTTCAAAAAAATCCCTAATCAGTTAACATATACTCTTATTGTGGAGCTAATTCTTCTATACTCAATTGTATATCTCTTCTCAATTAGTTTAGTTAGTTGACATGGTATATTACACTGTCATTATTTATTTAAGAAAAATAAAGCCAAAATGGAGAAGCCATGTGTGAAAATATAAGTACACCCTTACTGCTTCCATAGGAATTAAGAGGCTAAGGGGCCTATTTATTAATGTGCGAGCGGACATGATCAGATATTGCGGATCATGTCCGCCGTGCATCGATAAATGCCGACAGCATACACTCTCTGCATTTACCATTGCACCATCTTGTGAACTGCTGGTGCAACGCCGCCCCCTGCAGATTTGCGGCCAATCGGCCACTAGCAGGGGGTGTCAATCAACCTGGTCATTTTGGATTGGGTTGATTTCCGGCGATGTCTGTCCGATGCCTCAGAGCATTCAAACAGGTTATGGAGCAGAGAAACACGGGGCTTCAAGCTCCATATGGAGATTGATAAATATGCCCCTATGTAGCAGTCAGGTGCTGCTAATCAAATGCCATTGATTAATTGATCATAATAAAGTGTGACCACCTCTATAAAAGCCAAAGTTTTATCAGTTTGCTGGTCTGGAGCATTCAGTGTTAACACAATGCCAAGGAGGAAAGACATCAGCAATGATCTTAGAGAAGCAATTGTTGCTGCCCGTCAATCTGGGAAGGGTTTAAGGCCATTTCCAAACAATTTAAAGAGTGAGAAAGAGTATTCACAAGTGGAAAACATTCAGGACAGTTGCCAATCTTCCCAGGAGTGGACGTCCCAGCAAATTCACCCCAAGGTCAGACCATGCAATGCTCAGAGAAATTGCAAAAAAACAATGAGCTACATCTTAGACTCTACAGGCCTCAGTTAAATGTTAAAGTTCATGGCAGTACAATTAGAAACAGACTAAACAAGTATGGTTTGTATGGAAGGGTTGCTAGGAGAAAACCTCTTCTCTCTAAAAAGAACATGGCAGCATGGCTTAGGTTTGCTAAGTTGCATCTGAACAAACTTCAAGACTTGTCCTTTGGACAGGGGAGACTAAACTGGAGATGTTTGGCCATAATGCATATTGTCATGTTATGCATATCGCCATGGTGCAATGTGTCATGTGGCGTTGTTCATCTGAGGTTGTAGTTACATAATTTTAGGACCAGATGATTGATATTATGTCCTGATATGTAAAAACAGAATTCAAGAGGGTGTACACATGGCTGTACACCTGCAAATAAGAAAATAAAGATTTTCTCAAGGGCAAAGGATTAGGGCTATGAATTTGTTCTACTGTACTCACCCTTCCAAAGCCATCAGTTGTCCATCTCCTTTTGCTTAGTCTCTGGGGTAAAGGAGCAGCTTCCTTATGAGGCTGCTTGGAGCAAACAGACCCCGCCATTACACTCAGTGCAGCTCGTTCTCGCTGTCAGACAGAACAGGAGCGAGCTGCACTGAGTGTAATGGCGTGGTCGGGCCGGGCTGTGACTAGACAGCTGGCCAGATGCGCTCTGTGATAAAAACAGACCCGCTCAGAAGAGCACAGAGAGTGGGTCTGAAAAACAGTCTTTTTTTATAAAAATTCAAAGGGAATATTAGGTTGTATAAAGCTAACGCTAATATACCATTCAGCAAGAAGACTCGTTGGAAGAGGATGCTCTGCGCTGGATGTCTTGAAGATGGAACCGCTCCGCGTCGGAAGGATGAAGATAGAAGATGCCGTCTGGGTGAAGACTTCTGCCCGTCTGGAGGACCACTTCTGCCGGCTTCCTTGAGGACATCTTGTCGCTTGGATGAAGGGTGTATTGGGTGGGTTTTATTTTTAGGTTAGGGCTTTGGGCAGCAATAGAGCTAAATGCCCTTTTAAGAGCAATGCCCATACAAATACCCTTTTCAGGGCAATTGGGAGCTTAGGTTTTTTTAGTTAGGCTTGTATTTGGGGGGTTGGTTGTGTGGGTGGTGGGTTTTAATGTTGGCGGGGTTATTTGTATTTCTTTTCAGGTAAAAGAGATGATTTCTTTGGGGCAATGCCCGCAATATGCCTTTTTAAGGGCTATTGATAGTTTAGTTTAAGCTAGGGTTTTTTTTATTTTGGGGGGCTTTTATTATTTTGATAGGGCTCTTAGTTTAGGTGTATTTAGTTTAAAGATCTTGTAATTTGTTTTTAATTTTCTGTATTTTTTTTTTTTTTTTGTAATTTAGCTAATTGTATTTGATTTATTTAATTATATTTCATTTAGGTAATTGATTTAATTGTAGTGTAGTGTTAGTGTAACTTAGGTTAGGTTTTATTTTACAGGTAAATTTGTATTTATTTTAGCTAGGTAGTTATTAAACAGGTAATAACTATTTAATAACTATTCTACCTAGTTAAAATAAATACAAACTTGCCTGTAAAATAAAAATAAACCCTAAGCTAGATACAATGTAACTATTAATTATATTGTAGCTAGCTTTGGGTTTATTTTATAGGTAAGTATTTAGTTTTAAATATGAATAATTTAGTTAATGATAGTAAGTTTATTTAGATTTATTTTAATTATATTTAAGTTAGGGGGTGTTAGGGTTAGGGTAAGACTTAGGTTTAGGGGTTAATAAATTTAGAATAGTGGCGGCAACGTTGGGGACGGCAGATTAGGTGTTAATAAGTATAATGTAGGTGGCGGCAATGTTAGGGGCAGCAGATTAGGGGTTAATAATATTTAACTAGTGTTTGCGAGGCGGGAGTGCGGTGGTTTAGGGGTTAATATGTTTAGTCTAGTGGCAGAAAAATCAGGAGCGGCAGATAAGGGGCTAATAATTTTATTTTAGTGTTTGCGATGCGGGAGGGCCTCGGATTAGGGGTTAACAGGTAGTTTATGGGTGTTAGTGTACTTTTTAGCACTTTAGTTATGAGTTTTAGGCTACAGATTTGTACCATAAAACTCTTAACTACTGACTGATAAGGAATCTTGGAGGTAGAGGGTGTACCGCTCACTTTTTGGCCTCCCAGGACAAACTTGTAATACCGGCGCTATGCAAGTCCCATTGAAAAAAGACTTTACAAAATTTACGTAAGTTGGTTTGCGGTAAGGCCAAAAAAGTATGCGGTGCCCCTAAACCTGCAAGACTCGTAATACCAGCGGGCGTAAAAAAAGCAGCGTTAGGACCTGTTAACGCTGCTTTTTTACCTTAATGCAAAACCTGTAATCTAGCCGTTAGTGTGGGGTTATCTCTCCCTACCAATAGAAAACACCCAACTGTTGTCCAAATAGAAAAGCCACTTTGTAGAAAATGTTAAATGCCTTTATCTTTGGACAATATAATTGCAGAATTAAAATCTATTTCATAGGAGAATGCTTGCGAATATTCTGCTCTCTAATCTGAAATAGTTAATTGCACACACATTGATTTGTTGTTATTAGTAGGGTGAAAAACATTAAAAAAATATCAATATTTAATTACATAATTAGCCTTCACGATTTGCTTCAATGTAATTGAGAATAAAACTCTATAAAACAAACAATCTTTAGAATCCTGCACTAAAGCACCTTACTAAAGAAAGCCAAATATTACTTGAATATACATTTTTCTCACTGCAAACTCATACGGATTGGTTTGAACACAGAGGTTTGCAGAACCGTGTAGTGTGTTACACATCAGATACAATGCATCAAATATTAATGTATACACAGACTGCATAAAAAGATCTATCTTTCAGGATGAGTTATACATAACTGTGTGCTTAGACACATCAAGCTACAGAGCTTGATAAATTTGTCCCTGAGTCACACATTTTTATGTAATAAGCTAAATTGTAAAAAATATGTGACAGGTGAGCGTTTGTTAAAAATAATTTGGTAAAATTACGTAAACTGACTATATTTAGCTTATGAACAAAAACATATAACATAGCAGACAGTGAGACCTTTAAATTCTTACACTAAAAGCAAACGCTCCTTATCCGTAGCAAGCTGCCCCTGAGAGCTGCCAGGCTCAGGTATTTGTAGCGGTCAGCAGTCCCTGTTAGTCATTAATAAGCTATAAATCCCAGTTGGTTCATCACTAAATTAGCTTAAAAACAAACTTATTATTCTCTGCAGAACTAACTCATAACTGCAGATAAACATATTTGTTTGCTTCAGTGATGATAAAAATAATTTTATAAAGAATATAATTAATCATTAGACAATACGAAATTAGACATTAGACTTTTCAGGCAGCTTTGTTTCCTTGTCTCTCTATCTGAGCGACATTAAGTGACGTTGGTTATTGATACATCTTGGTGTTCCTGACTTGTGTGAAGACAATGGGGCCGATTTACAAATGTCTGTCGGACATGATACAGCGTACGCTGTTAGCATTCAGCATTGCACAAGCAGTTCTAGTGAATTGCTTGTGCAATGCCAACCCCTGCAGATTCACGGCCGACAGCAGGGGGGTCAATCAACTCGATCATATTCGATCGGGTTGATTGCTGTACGCCACTCAAATGCTGCGGATCAAGCTAAGTTTTATCAGTTATATCAATAGTGCTCCTATTCTTGTGCTCATACTACAAGTTATATCAATAGTGCTCCTATTCTTGTGCTCATATTACAAGTTATATCAATAGCGCTCTAATTCTTGTACTCATATTACAAGTTATATCAATAGTACTCCTATTCTTGTGCTAAAATTACAAGTTATATCAATAGCGCTCCTATTGTTGTGCTCATATTACAAGTTATATCAATAGCGCTCTTATTCTTGTACTCATATTACAAGTTATATCAATAGTGCTCCTATTCTTGTGCTCATATTACAAGTTATATCAATAGTGCTCCTATTCTTGTGCTCATATTACAAGTTATATCAATAGCGCTCTTTATCTTGTGCTTATATAACAAGTTATAGCAATAGCGCTCCTGTTCTTGTGCTCATATTACAAGTAGGGATGTCGCGAATTGTTCGCCGGCGAATAGTTCCCGGCGAACATAGCTTGTTTGCATTCGCAGCAGCGGGCGAACACATGCGATGTTCGACTCGCACCCTATTCGTCATCATTGAGTAAATTTTGACCCTGTATCTCACAGTCTGCAGACACATTACAGCCAATCAGCAGCAGACACTCCCTCCCAGACCCTCCCAGCTCCTGGGCAGCAGCCATTTTAGATTCATTCTGATCCTGCATTGTTAGTGAGAGGAGGGACAGTGTAGCTGCTGCTGATTTTTTAGGGAAATTGATAGCTAGGCTAGTGTATTCAGTGTCCACTACAGTCCTGAAGGACTCATCTGATCTCTGCTGTAAGGACAGCACCCCAAAAAGCCCTTTTTTAGGGCTAGAACATCAGTCGTTTTTTTTTGCCTGTGTAATTTTGACTGTGAAACATCAGTCTGCTAGTGTAATCTAATTGCAGTTGCCTGCCTGCAGTGCCACCACTCATATATGTTGTAACAGTAGTGTAAATTTAAAAAAAAAAAACTTTTTTTACTGTGAAACATCAGTCTGCTAGTGTAATCTAATTGCAGTTGCCTGCCTGCCAGTGTGTGTGCCAGGCCCACTTGCTAAGTGACACCACTCATATCTGTTGTAACAGTAGTGGAAATATTTAAAAAAAAAACTTTTTTGACTGTGAAACATCAGTCTGCTAGTGTAATCTAATTGCAGTTGCCTGCCTGCCTGCCAGTGTGTGTGCCAGGCCCACTTGCTAAGTGACACCACTCATATATGTTGTAACAGTAGTGGAAATATTTAAAAAAAAAAACTTTTTTGACTGTGAAACATCAGTCTGCTAGTGTACGCTAATTGCAGTTGCCTGCCTGCCAGTGTGTTTGCCAGGCCCACTTGCTAAGTGCCACCACTCATATTTGTTGTAACAGTAGTGTAAATATTTTAAAAAAACCTTTTTTGACTGTGAAACATCAGTCTGCTAGTGTAATCTAATTGCAGTTGCCTGCCTGCCAGCGTGTGTGCCAGGCCCACTTGCCAACTAGTGCCACTACTCATATTTGTTGTAACAGTAGTGTAAATATTTAAAAAATAAACTTTTTTGACTGTGAAACATCAGTCTGCTAGTGTAATCTAATTGCAGTTGCCTGCCTGCCAGCGTGTGTGCCAGACCAACTTGCTAACTAGTGCCACCACTCATATCTGTTGTAACAGTAGTGTAAATATTTAAAAAATAAACTTTTCTGACTGTGAAATATCAGTCTGCTTTTTTGTGTCAGGCTCACAGCGCATACTGTGCCCACTTGGCCAGTGCCATCACTCATATCTTGTTTAATAGTAGTGTAAGTGTACATTTAAAAAAAATAAACTTTTTGGATTGTGAAACATCAGTCTGCTTTTTTGTGTCAGGCTCACAGCGTATACTGTGCCCACTTGCCCAGTGGCACAACTCATATTTTGTTTAATAGTAGTGTAAGTGTACATTTAAAAAAAAATGACAGGCAGAGGCAGGCCACCCGACGGTGCCATCGTGGTCGTGGTGCTGTGATTCACTTTGACCCTTCAATAATTCCCAGTGTTCAGAGGCCACATACCATGAATGCAAAAAGTTCTGAGGAGGACCTAGTTGACTGGCTAACACAGGACACCCAATCTTCTACAGCTTCCTCTCGGAACCTTGACGCACCATCCATCTCCAGCTTAGCTTCGGGCACCTCTCAAGTGACCACTCACCCGCCTGCCGCCACCACCAACACTAGCACCACATCCGGTTCACTTGATCTGTCAGAGGAGTTATTGACACATCAGTTTGAAGAAATGAGTGATGCGCAACATCAGAGGATGTAGATAACAGTGATATGTCTCAGTCAGGCAGCATTACAGACATGGTGTACGGTGTGATGATGATGATGATGTTGTACCCGCTGCTGCTTCCTTTGTTGATTTGTCAGATACAAGTGAAGCGGTTGATGATGATGCGTCTGTGGATGTCACGTGGGTGCCCGCTAGAAGAGAAGAAGAAGAGGGGGAAAGTTCAGATGGGGAGACAGAGAGGAGGAGGAGGAGACGAGTTGGAAGCAGGGGGAGGTCGTCACAAAGAGCTAGTGGCACAGTCAGATAGCATGCATCGGCACCCGTGGTCAGCCAGACAGCACGCCAATCAACGCATGCTGTTGCCACCACCAGAATGCCATCATTGCAGAGCTCAGCATTGTGGCATTTTTTGTGTGTGTCTGCCTCTGACAACAGCGATGCCATTTGCAACCTGTGCCATAACAAACTGAGTCGTGGGAAGTCCAACACCCACCTAGGTATGACTGCTTTGTGAAGGCACATGATCTCACATCACAAACGCAGATGGGATGAACACATGAGTAGAAGCAGCACACAAACTCAAAGCCGCCATCCTCCTCCTGGTCCAGCATCTTCAGCCACGTCAACCACTGCTGTCCTCCTTGCCCCCTCTCAACCATCCGCCACTCTGTCTCTCTTCCGTAGCAGTTCCTGGTCATCTGCCCATAGTCAGGTGTCTGTCAAGGACATGTTTGAGAGTAAGAAGCCAATGTCCCAAAGTCACCCCCTTGCCCGGCGTCTGACAACTGGCTTGTCTGAACTCTTAGCCCGCCAGCTTTTACCATACAAGCTGGTGGAGTCTGAGGCATTCAAAAAATTTGTATCTATTGGGACACCGCAGTGGAAGGTACCCGGCCGAAATTTCTTTTCACAAAAGGCAATCCCCAACCTGTACTCGATTGTGCAAAAGGAAGTAATGGCATGTCTGGCACACAGTGTTGGCGCAAGGGTCCATCTGACCACTGATAGCTGGTCTGCAAAGCATGGTCAGGGAAAGTATATCACCTACACTGTGCATTGGGTAAACCTGCTGACGGCTGACAAGCATGGAATGCGTGGCTCTGCAGAGGAGTTGGTGACACCGCCATGACTTGCAGGCAGGCCTGCTGCCACCTCCTCTACTCCTCTTACTCCATCCTCTTCCATTACCTCCTCGGCTGAGTCCTCTTCTGCTGCTGCGTCTAGCTCCACATCAACGGCACCCTCCCAGCTCCCCAGGTACTATTCCACATCCCGGATATGGCAGCGTCACGCCGTCTTGGGGTTGACTTGCCTGAAAGCAGAGAGTCACACCGCAGCAGCACTCCTGTCTGCCCTGAATGCACAGGTGGATCAGTGACTGACTCCGCACCAACTGGAGATTGGCAAAGTGGTTTCTGACAATGGAAGTAATTTGGTGGCGGCATTGAAATTGGGCAAGTTGACACATGTGCCGTGCATGGCACATGTGTGTAATCTGATTGTACAACGCTTTGTGCATAAGTACCCAGGCTTACAGGATGTCCTGAAGCAGGCCAGGAAGGTGTGTGGCCATTTCAGACGTTCCTACACGGCCATGGTCCAGCATCTTCAGCCACGTCAACCACTGCTGTCCTCCTTGCCCCCTCTCAACCATCCGCCACTCTGTCTCTCTTCCGTAGCAGTTCCTGCTCATCTGCCCACAGTCAGGTGTCTGTCAAGGACATGTTTGAGAGTAAGAAGCCAATGTCCCAAAGTCACCCCCTTGCCCGGCGTCTGACAACTGGCTTGTCTGAACTCTTAGCCCGCCAGCTTTTACCATACAAGCTGGTGGAGTCTGAGGCGTTCAAAAAATGTGTATCTATTGGGACACCGCAGTGGAAGGTACCCGGCTGAAATTTCTTTTCACAAAAGGCAATCCCCAACCTGTACTTGATTGTGCAAAAGGAAGTAATGGCATGTCTGGCACACAGTGTTGGCGCAAGGGTCCATCTGACCACTGATAGCTGGTCTGCAAAGCATGGTCAGGGAAAGTATATCACCTACACTGCGCATTGGGTAAACCTGCACAGGTGGATCAGTGACTGACTCCGCACCAACTGGAGATCGGCAAAGTGGTTTCTGACAATGGAAGTAATTTGGTGGCGGCATTGAAATTGGGCAAGTTGACACATGTGCCGTGCATGGCACATGTGTGTAATCTGATTGTACAACGCTTTGTGCATAAGTACCCAGGCTTACATGATGTCCTGAAGCAGGCCAGGAAGGTGTGTGGCCATTTCAGGCGTTCCTACATGGCCATAGCGCACTTGTCAGATATCCAGCAGCGAAACATCCTGCCAGTGAGGCGCTTGATTTGCGACAGCCCGACACGTTGGAATTCAACACTCCTAATGTTCGACCGCCTGCTCCAACAAAAAAAAGCTGTTAACGAGTATTTGTATGACCGGGGTGCTAGGACAGCCTCTGGGGAGCTGAGGATTTTTTTGCCACGTTACTGGACGCTCATGCGCAATGCCTGTAGGCTCATGCGTCCTTTTGTGGAGGTGACAAACCTAGTCAGTGGCAATGCAGGAAGAGGATTGTGAGGAAGAGGAGTCAGAGGAGGAATGTGGCTTTGAGGAGGAGGCGGAAGACCAAGCACAACAGGCATCCCAGGGAGCTTGTTGTTGTCACCTATCTGGTACCCGTGGTGTTGTACGTGGCTGGGGGGAAGAAGATACCTTCAGTGAGATCAGTGAGGACGAGGAACGGGACATGAGTAGCTCGGCATCCAACCTTGTGCAAATGGGGTCTTTCATGCTGTCGTGCCTGTTGAGGTACACTCGTATAAAAAAGCTGAAGGAGAACGAACTGTACTGGGTGTCCACGCTATTAGACCCCCGGTATAAGCATAAAGTGACTGAAATGTTACCGAATTCCCGCAAGTCGAAAAGGATGGAGCAGTTCAAAAATAAATTAAAAAGTATGCTTTACACAGCGTATAAGGGTGATGTCACAGCACAACAGGAATCTAACAGGGGAAGAGATGAAAGTAATAATCCTCCTCCCACGACCACGCCTGCAAGGACAGGACGCTTTCCAGATGTGTTGTTGATGGAGGACATGCAGACATTTTTAACTCCTATGCATCGCCACAGCCCTTCGGGATCCAGCCTCAGAGAACGACTCAACCGACAGGTAGCAGACTACCTCGCATTAACTGCGGATCTCGACACTATGAGGAGCGATGAACCCCTTGACTACTGGGTGTGCAGGCTTGACCTGTGGCCTGAGCTATCCCAATTTGCAATCGAACTTCTGGCCTGCCCTGCTTCAAGTGTCCTGTCAGAAAGGACCTTCAGTGCAGCAGGAGGTTTTGTCACTGAGAAGAGAAGTCGTCTAGGTCAAAAAAGTCTTGATTATCTCGCCTTTATTATAATGAATGAGGGATGGATCCCGAAGGGACTGACATTGTGCGATACATTTGAGTAAAAAAGGCCTGATGAGATGAGCTGCCTTGGGCTAAAAATGGTCCACACGCTGCTGTATTTTATCTTCGAATGCCGGATGACTTGCTTGAATTATCCGCCAACAACTAGGGTTCAAGCTGCTATGTTTTAGTGCACTTTCTAACTGTCAAACATGCATCAATTTTTCTGGCCGCTGCTACAGCAGCGGCTGCAACAATACCTAATTTTTCAGGCCTGTGTACATGCCTAATTTTTCTGGCCTCTGGTGCTGCACTGTGGCTTCAAAACCCAAACTAAAAAAAAAAAGGCACATAACAGGGATCAAACTGCTAAGAATAGTACTACTTAACACACCACTCATATCTGGTGGCACAGTAGATTGCACGCACAGTGCCCCAAATTTGAAGTAGGAGGACCGACCAAGCATCTTTTTCCATCTCCCGGTTCCTAAAAATTATCTCCGGGTTCCTAAAAACGATGCCATACCTGTACTCGATTGTGCAAAAGGAAGTCATGGCATATGGGGTCTTTCATGCTGTCGTGCCTGTTGAGGGTTGGGGACCCTAGTATAAAAAGGCTGAAGGAGAACGACCTGTACTGGGTGTCCAAGCATCTTTTTCCATCTCCCGGTTCTTAAAATCCATGCCATATACACGTCCCCTGATAGGGGACACCGCAGTGGAAGGTGCCCGGCCACAATTTCTTTGCACAAAAGGCAATCCCCAACCTGTACTCGATTGTGCAAAAGGAAGTAACCTTACCATGGGTGCCAGAACGCACGTCTTGTAATTCTCTGTCTGGTAAATTATATATCTATCAAATCTATCTATTTATCTATCAAATCTATCTAACTATCAATCGTATCTATCAAATGTATATTGCATCTATTGATCTATGCAATTCGTATCTATCAAATGTATATTGCATCTATTGATCTATGTAATTCGTATCTATCAAATGTATATTGCATCTATTGATCTATGTAATTTGTATCTATCAAATGTATATTGCATCTATTGATCTATGTATCTATCAAATCTATCTATCTCGTGGCCGGAATGTTTTGTGACAGCCACTTGTGTTTCGGCCAAATTTGAAGTAGGAGGACCGACCAAGCATCTTTTTCCATCTCCCGGTTCCTAAAATCCATGCCATATACACCGAGTAACAGGTATTAAACTGATCAGAATAGTACTACTTAACACACCACTCTCCCGGTTCCTAAAATCCATGCCATATACACGTCCCCTGGCGCCGCAACTGCCTCTGGGAACCTTACCATGGGTCACAGACCGCACGTCTTGTATTTCTCTGTCTGGGAAATTATATATCTATCAAATCTATCTATTTATCTATCAAATCTATCTAACTATCAATCATATCTATCAAATGTATATTGCATCTATTGATCTATGTAATTCGTATCTATCAAATGTATATTGCATCTATTGATCTATGTAATTCGTATCTATCAAATGTATATTGCATCTATTGATCTATGTAATTCGTATCTATCAAATGTATATTGCATCTATTGATCTATGTAATCTATGTATTTATCTATCAAATTTATCTATCTCGTGGCCGGACTGTTTTGTGACAGCCACTTGTGTTTCGGCCAAATGTCCGTCGGCCAAATGTCCGTCGGCTAAAAGTCCGGCCACGATTGCACGCGCAGTGCCCCAAGTTTCAAGTAGGAGGACCGACCAAGCATCTTTTTCCATGTCCCAGTTCCTAAAATCCATGCCATGTACACCTCCCCCGTTAGGGGGAGCAACAGGTATTAAATTGATCAGAATAGTACTGCTTAACACACCACTCATATCTGGTGCTACAGTAGATTGCACGCGCAGTGCCCCAAATTTGAAGTAAGAGGACCGACCAAGAATCTTTTTCCATCTCCCGGTTCCTAAAATCCATGCCATATACACCTCCCCTGGCGCCGCAGCTGCCTCTGGGAACCTTACCATGGGTCCCAGACTGCACGTCTTGTAATTCTCTGTCTGGGAAATTATATATCTATCAAATCTATCTATTTATCTATCAAATCTATCTAACTATCAATCGTATCTATCAAATGTATATTGCATCTATTGATCTATGTAATTCGTATCTATCAAATGTATATTGCATCTATTGATCTATGTAATTCGTATCTATCAAATGTATATTGCATCTATTGATCTATGTAATTTGTATCTATCAAATGTATATTGCATCTATTGATCTATGTAATCTATGTATCAATCTATCAAATCTATCTATATCGTGGCCGGAATGTTTTGTGACAGCCACTTGTGTTTCGGCCAAATTTGAAGTAGTAGGACTGACCAAGCATCTTTTTCCATCTCCCGGTTCCTAAAATCCATGCCATATACACCGAGTAACAGGTATTAAACTGATCAGAATAGTACTACTTAACACACCACTCATATCTGGTGGCACAATAGATTGCACGCGCAGTGCCCCAAATTTGAAGCAGGAGGACCGACCAAGCATCTTTTTCCATCTCCCGATTCCTAAAATCCATGCCATATACACGTCCCCTGGCGCCGCAACTGCCTCTGGGAACCTTACCATGGGTCCCAGACCGCACGTCTTGTATTTCTCTGACTGGGAAATTATATATCTATCAAATCTATCTATTTATCTATCAAATCTATTTAACTATCAATCGTATCTATCAAATGTATATTGCATCTATTGATCTATGTAATTCGTATCTATCAAATGTATATTGCATCTATTGATCTATGTAATTTGTATCTATCAAATGTATATTGCATCTATTGATCTATGTAATCTATGTATTTATCTATCAAATCTATCCATCTCGTGGCCGGACTGTTTTGTGACAGCCACTTGTGTTGCGGCCAAATGTCCGTCGGACAAATGTCTGTCGGCCAAATGTCCGTCGGCTAAAAGTCCGGCCACGATTGCACGCGCAGTGCCCCAAGTTTCAAGTAGGAGGACCGACCAAGCATCTTTTTCCATGTCCCAGTTCCTAAAATCCATGCCATGTACACCTCCCCCGATAGGGGGAGTAACAGGTATTAAACTGATCAGAATAGTACTGCTTAACACACCACTCATATCTGGTGCCACAGTAGATTGCACGCGCAGTGCCCCAAATTTGAAGTAAGAGGACCGACCAAGCATCTTTTTCCATCTCCCGGTTCCTAAAATCCATGCCATATACACCTCCCTTGGCGCCACAGCTGTCTCTGGGAACCTTACCATGGGTCCCAGACCGCACGTCTTGTAATTCTCTGTCTGGGAAATTATATATCTATCAAATCTATCTATTTATCTATCAAATCTATCTAACTATCAATCGTATCTATCAAATGTATATTGCATCTATTGATCTATGTAATCTATGTATCTATCTATCTATCTATCTATCTAATCTATCTATCTCGTGGCTGGACTGTTTTGTAACAGCCACTGGTGTTTCGGCCAAATGTCCGTCGGACAAATGTCCGTCGGCTAAAAGTCCTGCCACGATTGCACGCGCAGTGCCCCAAATTTGAAGTAGGAGGACCGACCAAGCATCTTTTTCCTTCTCCCGGTCCCCAAAATCCATGCCATATACACCTCCCCTGGCGCCGCAACTGCCTCTGGGAACCTTACCATGGGTCTCAGACCGTACGTCTTGTAATTCTCTGTCTGGTAAATTATATATTTATCAAATCTATCTATTTATCTATCAAATCTATCTAACTATCAATCATATCTATCAAATGTATATTGCATCTATTGATCTATGTAATCTATCTATCTATCTATCAAATCTATCTCGTGGTTTTGCAAATGAACTGTTTGAGGTGGTTTGCGGGGTGTTACACTTGGATTTTGCTCTGTCGCTGTGATGCGGCCGTAACCCTTACACTACCTGATAGATACGACATCATAACTGATGTTTTAAAGCACGTTATTGCAAACAATTTAAGAATGTTAGGTGATTTATGCCCTTTATGGATTAAAACCAGACTCTGCATCAACTATGTAATTTTCCATGGGAGTTTTGCCATGGATCCCCCTCCGGCATGCCACAGTCCAGGTGTTAGTACCCTTGAAACAACTTTTCCATCACTATTGTGGCCAGAAAGAGTCCCTGTTGGTTTTAAAGTTTGCCTGCCTATTGAAGTCAATGGCGGTTCGCCAGGTTCGCGAACAGTTGCGGAAGTTCGAGTCCACCGTTCGCGAACCGAAATTTTTAGGTTCGTGACATCACTAGTGTCGGGCGGACATGATCTGCTGTAGTGGTTCATATCTGCCCAACATCGCATACGCTGTCAGCATTTAACATTGCCAAAGCAGTTCTGGTGAAATGCTTGTGAAATGCCGCCCCCGGCAGATTCGCGGCCAATCGGTCACTAGCAGGGGGTGTCAGTCATCCCAATCGTATCTGATTGGGATGATTGCTGTCTGCCACCTCAGAGGTGGAGGATGAGTTAAGGAGCAGGGGTCTTAAGATCGCTGCTTCTTAACTTAAGTTTCTGGCATGCTGCATTTGCATCATGTTAAATCGGCCCCTGTGACTTTAATACTAATGTAAATAGCAACAAACCTAGCGCTAAGGACCAGTACCTATAGCTCTGGACAAATGACACCTAGCTTAGGAGTAGTTTTTCTTAGCTTTTAAAGCTTTTTTTGTTTAGTTTTTGTCATTTTTGTTGTTTTTCGGTTTTGTTTTTTTAATTTTTGTTTTTGTTTTGTTCTGTTTGCGTTTTGTTTTTGTTTTGTTCTGTTTGCTTTTTATTTTTGTTTTTGTTTTGTTCTGTTTGCTTTTTGTTTTTGTTTTGTTCTGTTTGCTTTTTGTTTTTGTTTTGTTCTGTTTGCTTTTTATTTTTGCTTTTGTTTTGTTGTTTGCTTTTTGTTTTTGTTTTGTTCTGTTTGCTTTTTGTTTTTGTTTTGTTCTGTTTGCTTTTTGTTTTTGTTTTGTTCTGTTTCCTTTTTGTTTTTGTTTTGTTCTGTTTGCTTTTTGTTTTTGTTTTGTTCTGTTTCCTTTTTGTTTTTGTTTTATTCTGTTTGCTTTTTGTTTTTGTTTTGTTCTGTTTGCTTTTTGATTTTGTGCACACATTATTTACATATTTTTTTAATAGATTTTGCCACTTGGTAACTCTGCCGCTTTTGGACACTATGGGATACACATTTATTTTTTAACTGTTGGATTATGTTAACTGTTGGATCAAACACATTTTGGACACATTGTGTATGGGTACTTTTGGACACTTACTGGACACTTAACTGAAGGCTCAGATATCCCACGATAAAGAATTTTTTGACAAGTCTTATCAGCTGATGTCTGTTGTTTAAGCTAATATTATTATCATATTTTGTTTTATGTACATTAAAGTATACTCTTGTATTAAACATAATCTACATTCTTTAGTACCTCAGCCTCCATTTGGTTAGGTCAGAACTATATTATACTTTAATGCTAATGTGTATTAGTACATTGTTTAGTGAGATATGTCATGTCTGTACTGTAAGTGTGTGTATACCACATGGCACAAGGTGATATATCTGTATGTAATAGAAACTGCTATTGCAAAAAGAAATGTGTAGATCTGCGTAAATTGCTGATACTGAAATTGGAATATCATTGTATAAAATATTTTTAATATCTGACTGCGTAACACAAAATAAGTTAATTCATTGTTAGAATGCACATAGGGCTAGATTACAAGTGAGGCACAAATGGTTTTGCACTAGCGCAATCGCGTTTTTGCGAGCCATTTTCATTTCGCTGATATTTCAAGTAGAGCACAATTGTACTTTACACTTCAATCCTTACTGTGATCTCAGAGCTGTGGTTAACTGTTTTCCCAGGGGTGGAACTACAGGGCATGCAAAGGGCACAACTGCGACTGGGCCCCTGAGGGCCCAGCTTAAAAAACTGGCTCTTTTACCTGTAAAAAAAAAGGACAATACCCCCCAACATTAAAACCCACCACACACACACACAACCCTACTCTACAACCCACCCAATCCCCCCTTAATAAAACCTAACACTAACCCCTTGAAGATCACCCTACCTTGAGACATCTTCACCCAACCGGGCCGAAGTCCTCAACGAAGCCAGGCGAAGTGGTCCTCCAGATGGGCAGAAGTCTTCATCGAAGCCAGGCAGAAGAGGTCCTCCAAATGGGCAGAAGTCTTCATCCAGGCTGCATCTTCTATCTTCATCCATCCGGCGCGGAGCGGTTCCATCTTCAAGACATCCGACGCGGAGCATCCTCTTCTTTCTTGATCCGATGACTAAATGACGGTACCTTTAAGTGACGTCATCCAAGATGGCGTCCCTTCAATTCCGATTGGCTGATAGAATTCTATCAGCCAATCGGAATTAAGGTAGAAAAAATCCTATTGGCTGATTGGATCTTGGATGACGTCACATAAAGGTACCGTCATTTAGTCGTCGGATCAAGAAAGAAGAGGATGCTCCGCGTCGGATGTCTTGAACATGGACCCGCTCCGCACCGGAAGGATGAAGATAGAAGATGCCGTCTGGATGAAGACTTCTGCCCGTCTGGAGGACCTCTTCTGCCCGGCTTCAATGAAGACTTCTGCCCCTCTGGAGGACCACTTCGCCCGGCTTCGTTGAGGACTTCAGCCCGGTTGGGTGAAGACGTCTCAAGGAAGGGTGATCTTCAAGGGGTTAGTGTTAGGTTTTATTAAGGGGGGAATGGGTGGGTTTTAGAGTAGGGTTGGGTGTGTGGGTGGTGGGTTTTAATGTTGGGGGGGTATTGTACTTTTTTTTTTTACAGGTAAAAGAGCTGATTACTTTGAGGCAATGCCCCGCAAAAAGCCCTTTTAAGGGCTATTTGTAATTTAGAATAGGGTAGGGATTTATATTATTTTGGGGAGCTTTTTTATTTTATTAGGGAGATTAGAATAGGTGTAATTAGTTTAAAAACTTGTAATTATTTTATTATTTTCTGTAATTAAGTGTTTGTTTGTTTTTTAACTTTAGTTTATTTTATTTAATTGTAATTAATTTAATTTAATTTAGGTAATTTATTTATTTATAGTGTAGTGTTAGGTGTAATTGTAACTTAGGTTAGGTTTTATTTTACAGGTACTTTTGTATTTATTTTAACTAGGTAATAACTATTTAATAACTATTCTACCTAGTTAAAATAAATACAAACTTGCCTGTAAAATAAAAATAAATCCTAAGCTAGCTACAATGTAACTATGAGTTATATTGTAGCTAGCTTAGGGTTTATTTTATAGGTAAGTATTTAGTTTTAAATAAGAATAATTAATTTAATTGTAGTAATTTTATTTAGATTTATGTAAATTATATTTAAGTTAGAGGGTGTTAGGGTTAGGGTTAGACTTAGGTTTAGGGGTTAATAACTTTATTATAGTGGCAGCGACATTGGGGACGGCAGATTAGGGGTTAATAAATGTAGGTAGGTTGCCGCGACATTGGGGGTGGCAGATTAGGGGTTAATAAATATAATGTAGATGTCGGTGATGTTAGGGGCAGCAGACTCGGGGTTCATACATATAATGTAGGTGGCGGCGGTGTTTGGAGCGGCAGATTAGGGGTTAATAATATAATGCAGGTGGCGACGATGTCGGGGGTGGCAGATTAGGGGTTAATAAGTGTAAAATTAGGGGTGTTTAGACTCGAGGTTCATGTTAGGGTGTTAGGTGTAGACATAAAATGTATTTCCCCATAGGAATCAATGGGGCTGCGTTAGGAGCTGAACGCTGCTCTGTTTCCTATGGGGAAATCGTGCACGAGCATGTTTAGCCAGCTCACCTCTACCGTAAGCAGCGCTGGTATTGAGGTGAGATGTGGAGCTAAATTTTGCTCTCTGCTCACTTTTCTGCGGCTAATGCCGGGTTTGAAAAAACCTATAATACCAGCGTTGTTTGTAGGTGAGTGGTGACTTAAAACTGCTCGTTAGCACCGCACGGCTTTACAGACAAAACTCGTAATCTACCCGTATGCCTTTTCACAGAGAAAAAATATCCTGTAGCATATCAGTCTGATCCTGCCCAATGACAGTCCAGCACCGAAATACCAGGCAATTCTTCTCTGAACAAGACAAACAACAACCCCAGACGTACGTTTCGGCCTCTCTTGGGCCTCGTCAGTGAGGTGCAGTTGCATCCCTCTAGGGCATGTGTGCAAGGAGTCACACATATAATAGCATGTAGAGTGCGAGTCTAACTGTTATGTTGGCTAAGCCAAGTGCTTCGCTCACTCTGCATGCTGCAAATCTTCCGTTGATTTTAATGTTTGCAATAAAATCAAGTTTTGTTTTTTTTAAAATATTTTTATTGAAAGTTTAGATATTCGCAATGACAAGCTTCAATATGACAGTGGTTCATAAAAGAGAGTATTAATAGAGATAAATGTTCATATATTTCGCTGCTACTTTGTAGGCTATAGTTCCATAATCTTAATGCAGCCTTTCCATGTGGTCTCTCAAACAGGTAAGGAAGGGGATAGGGGGGAACAGGGAGTCTAAATAACAAATAAACAAATAAACAAACATTTTGATAAAACAAAATATGATATCTTACTTCTGCATGTCTTCATCTGGATCAGCACTGGCTCTTAGAATATGTGTTTACTAAGGTATTGTAAAGTCTGTTCACTATAAGGAAGGAATCTGTGTTGTACAGAGCAATCTTTTTGTGAGTTATGTGAAAATTAGGTGTGGTGGATAGTCTCTTCGTTTGGTAACTGTTGGTACAACTGTCTAGCCCTAAGGAGAGTGGGTGATAGTTTGAGGGGCATGTGGAGCAGTTGCAGTGTGTAGGGACTCCTGCCAGATAAACTTGGCATCTAGAAAGGTGTCAATTTTGTTGCGGCATAAGTAGCCGTATTGTTCTAATGTAAATTGTTCTTCTACTTCCTCGAGCCACATTGTTTTAGAGAGGGTCAGGCGTTTTTTCCAGCGACGGGCTATTAGTTTTCTTGCGCTATTAAGGCCTATTTGGAGCACCAATAGCCTTAAGCGACATTGCAATTTAGGTAGGTCGTTTAGCAGCGCAATTTTTGGATTTAACGTTAGTTCAGCTGAAATGCTTTGTCTGAAATGCTGTTCTATTGTCCTCCATAGAGGATGTACTCTAGCACATCGCCACCACATGTGTATCAAGCTACCATGGCCCCTACAGCAGCGCCAGCATCTGTCTGACAAGTTTGGGTAAATACTACTCAACTTCGACGGAGTTAAATACCACCATAGAATAATCTTATAGTTAAGCTCTAATATTACAGACGAGGTCGAGGATTTTTTTACTAATTTGAATACGTTGGCCCAGTTGTCTTCTGTTATATGACTACCTATATCTATATTCCATTTAGCTGTGTACGGGGGCAGGGTGTCCCTAGTATTCTTGATTAAAAGTTTGCGGGAGAGCGACAGTGTTCCTCTCGGTATAATCCCTCCATGAAATATTGTTTCAAATGTGGTAGGTGTTCTTAGTAGGTCAGTTTTGAATGGGGATGTATGTACAAAGTGATGTAATTGTGCATATTTCAGCCAATTGTTGTATTTGCCATTGGCTATGCCAGTCAGTTTGTCCCTTTCTAAAAGCTTGCCTGCCTCAGTGAAGTTAAGTAACGGGATAGTGTAGTCCCATTCAAAGAGCCTCTGGAATCCTTTATCAAGGCCACCCACCATTTCCACATTTAGAACAATCGGAAATAGGGGAGATCTGCTAGTGGAGATATGCGACCTGGTAGATATTATATGATCCCAGTTTTTAAATAAGTGTTTGTGGATATCTAGCTGTCTACATTGTGGTGGCCTTAAGTCGTTGGTACCCAGCATAACGCGTGTACTAGTGGTGCCTTGAGTATGTGTGAGTCTAACGCGACCCAGGCCTTACATTCCTGTTTCCCATGCCAATCTAATATCCTTTGTAGTGTGACTGCTAAGTAGTACTCTTCAATTTTTGGTAGGCCTAGTCCCCCATCAGCAGTTGATCTATACATTGTATCCCTATTCACTCTAGGTTTATACTTCCCCCATACAAAGGAATTAAGACTGTTTTGGAGTCGGTTAAAATACCAACGAGGTAAATGCATAGGTAATGTCTGTAATATGTATGTTATCCTAGGAAGCGTGGTCATTTTTATTGTCCCCACCATGATAAAGGTTTGTTTGTCCACGTCTGAAGGTCGTGTTGTGTGTTGTTTAGTAAAGTTATGTAGTTTTTGTCGAAAAGTGTTGTTTGCTTGGGAGCTAGATGAATCCCTAAATACTTAATGGAGTCATTTCTTAATTTTAGAGGGCATATCTTTGATATGGAAAGAAATTTGGTATCTGATAAACTTACATTTAGGATTTCTGATTTCTGTTTGTTGACTAGGAAGTTAGAATATTGTCCAAATCTGTCTAATTCTGTTAATATCTCTGGTACGGTCATTAGCGGTGAGGTGGCTGAAAATAATAAGCCATCAGCAAATGCTGCAATTTTGTAGGATTGATTGTCAAATGAAATACCCTTGATTCTTGGATTTTTACGGACGTGAGGACCTCCATCATCAAAACAAACAAAATCGGTGATAGGGGGCAACCCTGGCGTTTGCCATTGTATATGGGGAATGTATCTGTCAGTATACCATTAGCTTTAACTTTTGCATTTGGGCTTGAGTATAGGCTAAAGATTCTGTTAATTATTTTCGGGCCAAATCCAATATTTTTAAGAGTTTCTAGAAGAAATTGCCAATCTGTCTGATCAAATGCCTTTTCGGCGTCTACGGCAGTGACGTGCTGTCATAGGAGGCAGGGGAGGCAGTGCCTCCCCTGTCCTATGTGTGTAATTACACTCACTTTATTAATAATGTTAAAAAATATATATATATTTTTAATTTTATATATATATTTTTTTTTAGGTTACCAAGGTACCCCCCTCCCCCCCCACCTCCGCCGCCTGCCCCCTATAGAATTTGCCACCCAGTTGCACTTAAGTCTCTGTCTGCAGCCCATACTGTTCCTTATAGAGGCTGCTCTCTAAGCAGCTGCTGGAGTGTGACGTCAGAGCTCAGCTCACTGCTCCATGTCTAAGTGCTGCTAGAGACTGCGCCACCCAGTGGCACTTAAGTCTCTTTGCAGCCCATACAGATCCTATTAGAGGCTGCTCTCTAAGCAGCTGCCTGAGTGTGACGTGGGTGTCAGAGGCTCAGAGCTCACTGCTCTTAGAGGCGTGCTCCAGTAGGACTGGCGGGAATCAAGGACAAGAAGAGAGAAGAGACCGGAGAAGACAGAAGTGCTGAGCCTGACAGTGCTGAGATGGACCTGCCCTGGATAATGGTAAGTAAAGTATTTTATTGCCCTGTTTGTGAGCCAGGCAGCCTACAGAACAGCAGCATGTGTACAGTCAGTGTGTGAATACAAGTCTACAATGACAATCTAGAGACAGTAAGTTACACTATGGTACTGTACTGGTGCTGGTGTAATTTTATTTTCTCAACTTTTTTTTTTTCAACTTTTTTTTTCTTGCTTTTTTTCTCTGTCTCTCTCTTTCTCCCCTCTGTCTCTCTCTCTCGCTCTCTCTCTCTCCCCTCTGTCTCTCTCTCCCCTCTGTCTCTCTATCCCTCCCCCTCTGTCTCTCTATCCCTCCCCCTCTGTCTCTTTATCCCTCCCCCTCTGTCTCTCTATCCCTCCCCTCTGTTTCTCTATCCCTCCCCTCTGTCTCTCTCTCTCCCCTCTATCTCTCTCTCTCTCCCCTCTGTCTTTCTCTCTCTCCCCTCTGTCTCTCTCTCTCCCCTCTGTCTCTATCTTTCTCCCCTCTGTCTCTCTCTCTCTCCCCTCTGTCTCTCTATCCCTCCCCCTCTGTCTCTCTATCCCTCCCCTCTGTCTCTCTATCCCTCCCCTCTGTCTCTCTCTCTCCCCTCTGTATCTCTCTCCTCTCTGTCTTTCTCTCTCTCTCCCCTCTCTCTCTATCCCTATCCTCCCCCTCTGTCTCTCTATCCCTCCCCTCTGTCTCTCATTCCCCCCTATGTCTCTCTCCCCTCTGTATCTCTCTCCCCTCTGTCTTTCTCTCTCTTCCCTCTCTCTCTCTCTCTCTCTCTCTCTCCCCTCTGTCTCTCACTTTCTCCCCTCTGTCTCTCTATCCCTCCCCCTCTATCTCTCTCTCTCTCACCCCTCTGTCTCTCTCTCTCCCCTCTCTCTCTTACCGCATCTCTCTTTCTCCCCCTCTGTCTCTCTATCCCTCCCCCCTGTCTCTTTATCCCTCCTCCTCTGTATCTCTCTCCTCTCTCTCTCTCCCTCCTCTCTCCCTTCTGTCTCTCCCTTTCTCCATCCCCCTCTGTCTCTCTCTCCCATCTGTCTCTCTCTCTCCCCTCTCTCTCTCTCTCCCTTCTGTCTCTCCCTTTCTCCATCCCCCTCTGTCTCTCTCTCTCCCCTCTGTATCTCTCTCCCCTCTGTCTTTCTCTCTCTCCCCTCTCTCTCTCTCTCTCTCTCTCTCTCACTTTCTCCCCTCTGTCTCTCTATCCCTCCCCCTCTATCTCTCTCTCTCTCTCCCCTCTGTCTCTCTCTCTCCCCTCTCTCTCTTACCGCATCTCTCTTTCTCCCCCTCTGTCTCTCTATCCCTCCCCCCTGTCTCTTTATCCCTCCTCCTCTGTATCTCTCTCCTCTCTCTCCCTCCTCTCTCCCTTCTGTCTCTCCCTTTCTCCATCCCCCTCTGTCTCTCTCTCCCATCTGTCTCTCTCTCCCCTCTCTCTCTCCCTTCTGTCTCTCCCTTTCTCCATCCCCCTCTGTCTCTCTCTCCCCCTCTGTCTCTCTCTCCCCTCTGTCTCTCCCCTCTCTCTCCCCTCTGTCTCTCTCTCCCCTCTCTCTCTTACCGTATCTTTCTCTCTCCCCCTCTGTCTCTTTATCCCTCCTCCTCTCTATCTCTCTCCTCTCTCTCTCTCTCCTCTCTCTCCCTTCTGTCTCTCCCTTTCTCCATCCCCCTCTGTCTCTCTCTCCCATCTGTCTCTCTCTCTCCCCTCTCTCTCCCTTCTGTCTCTCCCTTTCTCCATCCCCCTCTGTCTCTCTCTCTCTCTCCCCTCTGTCTGTCTCTCTCACTCCCCTGTGTGTCTCTCTGTCTCTCTCTCCCCCTCTGTCTCTCTCTCCCCTCTGTCTCTCTCTCCCCTCTGTCTCTCCCCTCTCTCTCTCTTCTCTCTCTCTCTCTCTCTCTCTCTCTCTCTCTCTCTCTCTCTCTCTCTCTCTCTCTCTCTCTCTCTCTCTCTCTCTCTCTCTCCCCTCTGTCTCTCTATCCCTCCCCCTCTGTCTGTCTGTCTCTCTATCTCTCTCTCTCTCCCCTCTGTCTCTCCCCCCCCTCTCTCTCTCTCTCTCTCTCTCTCTCTCTCTCTCTCTCTCTCTCTCACTGTATCTCTCTCTCCCCCTCTGTCTCTCTATCCCTCCCCTCTGTTTCTCTATCCCTCCCCTCTGTCTCTCTCTCTCCCCTCTATCTCTCTCTCTCTCTCTCTCTCTCTCTCTCTCTCTCTCCCCTCTGTCTTTCTCTCTCTCCCCTCTGTCTCTCTCTCTCCCCTCTGTCTCTCTCTTTCTCCCCTCTGTCTCTCTCTCTCTCCCCTCTGTCTCTCTATCCCTCCCCCTCTGTCTCTCTATCCCTCCCCTCTGTCTCTCTATCCCTCCCCTCTGTCTCTCTCTCTCCCCTCTGTATCTCTCTCCTCTCTGTCTTTCTCTCTCTCTCCCCTCTGTCTCTCTCTCTCTCTCCCCTCTGTCTCTCTCTCTCTCTCTCTCTCTCTCTCTCTCTCTCTCTCCCCTCTGTCTCTCTCTCTCCCCTCTCTCTCTATCCCTTCCCTCCCCCTCTGTCTCTCTATCCCTCCCCTCTGTCTCTCATTCCCCCCTATGTCTCTCTCCCCTCTGTATCTCTCTCCCCTCTGTCTTTCTCTCTCTCCCCTCTCTCTCTCTCTCTCTCTCTCTCTCTCTCCCCTCTGTCTCTCACTTTCTCCCCTCTGTCTCTCTATTCCTCCCCCTCTATCTCTCTCTCTCTCTCTCTCTCTCTCTCCCCTCTGTCTCTCTCTCTCCCCTCTCTCTCTTACCGCATCTCTCTTTCTCCCCCTCTGTCTCTCTATCCCTCCCCCCTGTCTCTTTATCCCTCCTCCTCTGTATCTCTCTCCTCTCTCTCTCTCCCTCCTCTCTCCCTTCTGTCTCTCCCTTTCTCCATCCCCCTCTGTCTCTCTCTCCCATCTGTCTCTCTCTCTCCCCTCTCTCTCTCTCTCCCTTCTGTCTCTCCCTTTCTCCATCCCCCTCTGTCTCTCTCTCTCCCCTCTGTATCTCTCTCCCCTCTGTCTTTCTCTCTCTCCCCTCTCTCTCTCTCTCTCTCTCTCTCACTTTCTCCCCTCTGTCTCTCTATCCCTCCCCCTCTATCTCTCTCTCTCCCCTCTGTCCCTCTCTCTCCCCTCTCTCTCTTACCGCATCTCTCTTTCTCCCCCTCTGTCTCTCTATCCCTCCCCCCCTGTCTCTTTATCCCTCCTCCTCTGTATCTCTCTCCTCTCTCTCTCTCCCTCCTCTCTCCCTTCTGTCTCTCCCTTTCTCCATCCCCCTCTGTCTCTCTCTCCCATCTGTCTCTCTCTCTCCCCTCTCTCTCTCTCCCTTCTGTCTCTCCCTTTCTCCATCCCCCTCTGTCTCTCTCTCCCCCTCTGTCTCTCTCTCCCCTCTGTCTCTCCCCTCTCTCTCCCCTCTGTCTCTCTCTCCCCTCTCTCTCTTACCGTATCTTTCTCTCTCCCCCTCTGTCTCTTTATCCCTCCTCCTCTGTATCTCTCTCCTCTCTCTCTCTCTCTCTCTCTCTCTCTCTCTCTCTCTCTCTCTCTCTCTCTCTCTCTCTCTCTCTCCTCTCCCTTCTGTCTCTCCCTTTCTCCATCCCCCTCTGTCTCTCTCTCCCATCTGTCTCTCTCTCTCCCCTCTCTCTCCCTTCTGTCTCTCCCTTTCTCCATCCCTCTCCCCCTCTGTCTCTCTCTCCCCTCTGTCTGTCTCTCTCACTCCCCTGTGTGTCTCTCTGTCTCTCTCTCCCCCTCTGTCTCTCTCTCCCCTCTGTCTCTCTCTCCCCTCTGTCTCTCCCCTCTCTCTCTCTTCTCTCTCTCTCTCTCTCTCCCCTCTGTCTCTCTATCCCTCCCCCTCTGTCTGTCTCTCTCTCTCTCTCTCTCTCTATCTCTCTCCCCTCTGTCTCTCTCTCCCATCTGTCTCTCTCTCTCTCTCTCACACTGTATCTCTCTCTCCCTTCTGTCTCTCCCTTTCTCCATCCCCCTCTGTCTCTCTCTCCCATCTGTCTCTATCTCTCCCCTCTCTCTCTCTCTCTCTCTCTCTCTCTCCCTTCTGTCTCTCCCTTTCTCCATCCCCCTCTGTCTCTCTCTCTCTCCCATCTGTCTCCCTCTCTCCCCTCTCTATCTCCTCTGTCTCTTTCTCTCCCCTCTGTCTCTTTCTCTCCCCTCTGTCTCTCTCTCTCCCCTCTGTCTCTCTCTCCCCTCTGTCTCTCTCTCTCACCTCTGTCTCTCTCTTTCTCCCTCCCCCTGTCTCTCCCTTTCTCCCTCCCCCTCTGTCTCTCCCTTTCTCCCTCCCCCTCTGTCTCTCTCCCCTCTGTCTGTCTCTCTCTCTCCCCACTGTGTCTCTCTTTCTCTCTCTCCCCCTCTGTCTCTCTCTCCCCTCTGTCTCTCTCTGTCTCTCTCTCTCTCTCTCTCTCTCCCCTCTGTCTCTCCCTCTCCCACCTCTCTCTCTCTCTCTCTCCCCTCTGTCTCTCCCTCTCCCACCTCTCTCTCTCTCTCTCTCTCTCTCTCTCTCTTTCTCACTGTATCTCTCTCTTTCCCTTCTGTCTCTCCCTTTCTCCATCCCCCTCTGTCTCTCTCTCCCATCTGTCTCTATCTCTCCCCCCTCTCTCTCTCTCTCTCTCTCTCTCCCTTCTGTCTCTCCCTTTCTCCATCCCCCTCTGTCTCTCTCTATCTCCCATCTGTCTCCCTCTCTCCCCTCTCTATCTCCTCTGTCTCTTTCTCTCCCCTCTGTCTCTTTCTCTCCCCTCTGTATCTCTCTCTCCCCTCTGTCTTTCTCTCTCCCCTCTGTCTCTCTCTCTCCCCTCTGTCTCTCTCTTTCTCCCTCCCCCTGTCTCTCCCTTTCTCCCTCCCCCTCTGTCTCTCTCCCCTCTGTCTGTCTCTCTCTCTCCCCTCTGTGTCTCTCTTTCTCTCTCTCCCCCTCTGTCTCTCTCTCTCCTCTGTCTCTCTCTCCCCTCTGTGTCTCTCTCCCCCCTCTGTGTCTCTCTTTCTCTCTCTCCCCCTCTGTCTCTCTCTCCCCCTCTGTCTCTCTCTCCCCTCTCTCTTCTCTCTCTCCCCTCTGTCTCTCTCTCTCTCCCCTCTGTCTGTCTGTCTGTCTCTCCCCTCTGTGTCTCTCTTTCTCCCTCTACCCCTCTCTCCCCTTTGTCTCTCTTCTCTCTCTCTCTCCCCCCTCTGTCTCTCTATCCCTTCCCCTCTGTCTCTCTATCCCTCCCCCTCTGTCTCTCTATCCCTCCCCCTCTGTCTCTCTCTCTCTCACCGCATCTCTCTCTCTCCCCCTCTGTCTCTCTATCCCTCCTCCTCTGTCTCTCTCTCTCCTCTCTCTCTCTCTCTCTCTCCCTTCTGTCTCTCCCTTTCTCCATCCCCCTCTGTCTCTCTCTCCTCTCTCTCTCTCTCCTTTCTGTTTCTCCCTTTCTCCATTCCCCTCTGTCTCTCTCTCTCTCTCCCATCCGTCTCTCTCCCCTCTCTCTCTCTCCTCTGTCTCTCTCTCCCCCTCTGTCTCTCTATCCCTCCTCCTCTGTCTCCTCTCTCTCTCTCTCCCTTCTGTCTCTCCCTTTCTCCATCCCCCTCTGTCTCTCTCTCCTCTCTCTCTCTCTCTCTCTCTCTCTCCTTTCTCTCTCTCCCTTTCTCCATCCCCCTCTGTCTCTCTCTCTCTCTCCCATCCGTCTCTCTCTCTCCCCTCTCTCTCTCCTCTGTCTCTCTCTCCCCCTCTGTCTCTCTATCCCTCCCCCTCTGTCTCTCTCTCCTCTCTCTCTTTCTCTCTCTCTCTCTCTCTCTCTCTCTCCCCTCTCTCTCTCCCTTCTGTCTCTCCCTTTCTCCATCCCCCTCTGTCTATCTCCCCCATCTGTCTCTCTCTCTCTCTCTCTCTCTCTCTCCCCTCTCTCTCTCTCCCTTCTGTCTCTCCCTTTCTCCATCCCCCTCTGTCTCTTTCTCCCATCCGTTTCTCTCTCTCCTCTCTCTCTCCTCTGTCTCTCTTTCTCTCCCCTCTGTCTCTCTCTCTCTCCCCTCTGTCTCTCTCTTTCTCCCTCCCCCTGTCTCTCCCTTTCTCCCTCCCCCTCCTTCTCCCCCTTTCTCCCTCCCCCTCTTTCTCTCTCTCTCCCCTCTGTCTGTCTCTCTCTCTCCCCTCTGTGTCTCTTTTTCTCTCTCTCCCCCTCTGTCTCTCTCTCCCCTCTCTCTCTCTCTCTCTCTCTCTCTCTCTCTCCCCTCTCTCTCTCTTCTCTCTCTCTTTCTCCCCTCTGTCTCTCTCTCCCCTCTGTGTCTCTCTTTCTCCCTCTCCACCTCTCTCCTCTCTGTCTCTCTCTCTCTCCCCCCTGTCTCTCTCTCTCCCCTCTCTCTGTCTCTCTCCCCCACTGTCTCTCTCTCTCTCTCTCCCTGTCTCTCTCTCTCTCTCGCTCTCTCCCCGTCTCTCTATCTCTCCCCCTCTGTCTTTCTGTCTCTCTATCTCTCCCCCTCTGTCTCTCTCTCCTCTGTCTCTCTATCCCTATCCCTCCCCCCTCTCTCTCTCCCCCTCTCTCTCCTCTCTGTCTCTCTCTCTCCCCCTCTGTCTCTCTCTCCCCTCTGTCTCTCTCTCCTCTGTCTCTCTCTCCCCTCTGTCTATCTCTCTCTCTCTCTCTCTCTCTCTCTCTCTCTCTCTCTCTCTCTCTCTCTATCTCCCCTCTGTCTCTCCTCTGTCTCTCTCCTCTGTCTCTCTCTCTCCTCTGTCTCTCTCTCTCTCCTCTGTCTCTCTCTCCCTCCCCCTCTGTCTCTCCCTTTCTCCCTCCCCCTCTGTCTCTCTCTCCTCTGTGTCTCTCTTTCTCTCTCTCCCTCTGTGTCTCTCTCTCTTCTCTCTCTCTTTTTCTGTCTCTCTCTCTCTCTCTCTCTCTCTCTCTCTCTCTATCCACCTCTCTCTCCCTGTCTCTCCCACCCCCTCTGTCTCTATCCTTATGTGTCTCATTCTCCCCCATGGTCTCTTTGTCTGTCTCTCTACCCTCTGTCTCTCTTTGTCTCTCTCTCTCTCCTCTGTCTCTTTTTCTCTCTCTCCCCCTCTGTCTCTCTGTCTATCTCTCTCTCCCTGTCTCTCCCACCCCTTCTGTCCAATTTACATCTAATATCTAATTTCCTTTATTCTCTTGATATCCTTTGTTGAAAATCATATCTAAATATGCTCAGTAGCTGCTGATAGGTGGCTGCACAATAGATACCTCATGTGATTGGCTCACCCATGTACATTGCTGTTTCTTCAACAAATGATATCTAAAGAATGAAGGCATATCCTAGCCAGTGCCTCACCTGCCTCTGACCTCACTGCACGTCACTGGTCTATGGCAATCAGCACTGACTCTATTTTATGGGTCTTAGCATATTCTATGAGGGTCAGGGCCCTAATTGTATTATCCCTGGCTTCTAGGCCAGGGACAAATCCCACTTTAGTAAGAACTATGTCGTTGAGAACAGAATTTAGACGGTTCGCTAAAATTTTTCCTAATATCTTGAGATCTGTGTTCAGCAGTGATATAGGTCGGTAACTACCCGGGTCTTCCTGTGGCTTGTCTGGTTTCAGGATTACGGATATGTGGGCTGCTAGTGAATCTTTAGAGAATTGAGTGCCTTCATCTAGTGAGTTAAAAAGTTTTAATAGATGTGGAGCTAAAATGGGGCAATGTTCTTTGTAGTACTGATTGGTTAGTCCGTCAGGTCCTGGACTCTTACCTGTTGGAAGGCTCTTAATGGCTTTCACGATTTCCGTCAGAGTTATGGCTGCTTCCAAATCAGTCGTCTGTGCCTGTGTTAATTTGTTTAGGTCTGCTTTAGCTATGTATGCTGTCATGTTTTGTATGTGGTCTTGGTGAGTATTTGCAGTTAGGTTGTATAATTGCTGGTAAAAACTTCGAAAGTGGGCGGTTATAGCTTTGCTGTCTATGATGCATTCTCCTTGCCTGGTTTTAAGTTTGTGAATATATGTGAGGGTATTTTTATCTCTTAAGGTGTTAGCAAGGATTTTTGCCTGGGTGGTTCCCTTCATAAAAATATTTTTTCCAGAGTTGCAGCGCTTTTCTTTGGGCATCAGAGTAAAGTAGGGTTCTAAGCTCTTTCCGTTCGGCGGTTAGAGTTGTTAGTAAGGTTCTGTCAGAAGGGGATTGCTTATGTTGAGTCTCCAGGTCATTAAGTCTGTTAGTGAGTGTGTTTAGCTGAGTGTTGTATTGTTTTTTAATATACGCTTTGTGTTTTATGCACTCTCCGCAGATAACCGCTTTGTGTGCTTCCCACACATACAGTCAATGTGTTTCTAGGTTTGCATTTAGATCAAAGTACTCGGCTAGAGCTGTCTTGAGCTTTTGGGCTGTTGGTGGGTGGTGTAAAAGGTATGGGTCCAGTCGCCACATGAACGGGTGGATTGGGGAGTCGAGCCAGTTTAGTTCTAAGGACACCATAGAATGGTCTGACCATGCCGTTGGTGTTATGTCAGTGTCTGATAGTAGGGATAGACTAGATTGGTCTAGGAACAAGTAGTCGATACTTGAGTACATGGACCAGGGATGTGAAAAAAAGGAGTATCCGTGCTGTGTAGGGTGCTGTATTCTCCATGTGTCTATTAGTCCCATTTGTTTAAGGCATGAGTGTGTGGCGCTAGGGGGGCGGGACGTGTTGCTTGTGTTTAAGGATGTGGAATCAAGTACGGGGTCTAAAGTTACGTTCAGGTCCCCACCCATCACCACTGTGCCTTTACGTGAGTCACGTATCATGGACTTGAGTTTATTAAAAAAATTGCTCTTATTTGTATTGGGGGCGTACACGTTGACTAGGGTGATTGGTCTATTGTATAGTAGACCCACTAATATTAGTATTCTCCCTTCCTTATCTGATATGTTATGGAGCAGCTGAAAGGGTAGGGAGGCGTGAAAAAGGATGCCCACCACATTTTTTTTTCATGGGAGTTAAAAAAACTGAGAGGGAAGTTTTTGTTCGAGAATTTAGGTTTGTTTGCCCGAGGGAAGTGGGTCTCCTGTAAAAATATAATAGAGCCTTTTTGTTTAGCGAACCAGTGTATCGCAACTGACCTTTTAGTGGGCGAATTCAGGCCTTTAGCGTTTTGGGAGATAATTGTTAGTGGTCTAGGGGTCATGTGTAGTGTTCGTGGAGAGGTCTGCTATTAAGTCTTCTGGACTTGTCTTACCGTAGGGAGGAGTTACCCGTTTCTGCCAGGATTTATGGGTGTGATGTGCTGAAGAGAATCCTAGGAGGTTGTGGTGCTTGCTGTGAACGTGATCTGAGGAAAGTGTGAGCCAGTGTGCCGATCCAGACTTTGCAGAGAATCTGAAATATAACAACATACATTGATAAGCATAACATAACAGGATAAAGATTAAAACAATTAACATTGATAACAATTACACAAAGGAATATAAAGGTTATCTCCTTTCTCTTCCTTTTTTTTTTAATTTTTTTTATTTCTTTTCTACTAAGTTACTAAACTTAAATTTAAATGGGGGGAGAGTGGTAGCAATCTAAGGTCACTACCATTCCCCAAGTAGGGCTAGTGCTAACATGGTATTAGGATGGGGTTCCCTTCAATTTGTAAAAGGTCTGTCTATAGTAGTTTGCACCAAACTGGGTGCAATTTGATAGGGAAGGGTAATATCCTCAAGTTTCTTGGTGATGCAAGGAGGGTTTACTATAGGCCAGTGCCTAAGAGCTAATGTGAGCTTCTTGCTTAGGTAGCGAAGTCACTTTGGGTGTTGAAGTTGAGTTAATAGGTTTGTGTCCAATTTAGTGAGAGTTAGACCTCAAGGCAGGTTTGTGGAGGGGGCTGACGTCTGGCGAGAAGCGGTGGGGTCTATTTTGCGTTTCTTCATAACTGTGTTCCATTTTTGTCTCTGCGGTTTTGGTGGGTAGGGGTCTGGCGTTGAATCTCTTCCGTCGTGCTTCATAATTTGGGGTATTTGCTTTGGTAGCAGAATATTCAGCTGTGTACAGAAGGAGTCAAGATCTTCTAGGTCTTTGTAGGTGATTTCCTTATTATCTTTAACTACTCTGATTGCAAAGGGGAAACCCCAACGGTATGGGATTTGGTGATCTTGTAGGTGAGTGGTTAAGAATTTGACATTCCGCCGTCTAGTGAGGGTAAGCGGACTAAGGTCCGCAAAAATTTGTATTGTGTCGCCGTCTTTATAGATTGGTGCCTTTTTTCTTGCTGCATTCAGCAGTTTTTCTTTGTCTTTGAAGTTATGGCATCGTAGAATAATGTCTCTTGGTGGCGCTTTAGGTAAGGGCTTAGGTTTTAGTGCCCTGTGTACTCTGTCTAAAGAGATGTCTGCAGTCTCTTCACTATCTAGAAGAAAATGGAACAGGCCTTGCAAGTATTGTTGGAGTTCGGTGTTTAGGATTTTTTCAGATACCCCTCTAATTCGTAAATGTTGGCGTCGGCCACGATTATCTAAGTCCTCTATCTGCATCTGCATTTGTCTTATCTCTTCTGTTTGGTGTTGGAGCTGCATAGAATGTAAGTTAATTGGTTCTGAGATTTCTTCTACATGCTCTTCTAGTTGAAGTACCCTATTACCCAGGTCAGTGATTTCCTTTTTGACATCAGAGAGCCCCTCTTTTATAAGTAGGCTGACCTGGGCCATGAAGGATGCAAAGTCTTCCTTAGTTGGCAGAAATTGTAAATCTGCTTTAGTTATGGGAATGAGAGGGTCCATTTGTATATTATCAACCTCTTCCTCGTGTGTACTATCAGAGCTGTGCGGGGAGCTAGGTGTCATATTTGTTTTAGCCTCCACTTTTTTGAAAAATTAGTTCAATTTTGTGGATGGTGCCACAGCTGGTTTGTTAGCCTTGTCCCCCTTAGGAGGGCGCTTGGACGCCATTGCAGATCTGAGTGCTTTATTGAGATTTTCTGATGTGTAGCTAAGAGCTTGTTGTATGTGTTTAGGTGTGATGTAGCTATTGATATTGGTGGCCAATAACTCACTCTCCTGGCGGCATTAATAATTCAGCTAGTGGCTACAAGTCAGGGCTGGGGGATCTGGTGTGTTTGTTAGTTCCCTGATGAGGCCTTTACATTCTAGCCCCCTACCTCTGCCACTTGTGTTATTGCCCCAGGGTGTTAAAAAGGGTCTCACCCCACTGCACTCTTAGTCTGGTCGCCGGTCTGGGTGTTCGTCCGGTTTGGAGGGGATTTATATATTTGAGTCCGGTGGCGTCGTTCTGTTTTGTGGGCCTGTTGCACCCCAGTCTCTGAGAATACGTGCGGTCGTTACCGTTCGCTGTGCTGGTCAAGGCGTCTGTCGTGGGCTTAGTCGGGAGGCATACTTATCTCCCAGAGGGGTCTTCCTTCCGCTGACAGCCTGTTTCCTCAATACGGACTTGTCGGTGCTGCAGCGTATGTGCTGCTGAGCAAAGATGGCGCTCCTCTTTACAGTGTTGCGGCCAGCGGCGGGATATCTGTGTGGGGTCTGGATTTCTATAGAAATTAAGCGGTTTGGTGTTCTTTGTCGCTTAAAGCCTATGTGGGCATCTTATTGGGCATTTTTGGATGATGGGAACCCCTGCATTTAGGCCCTTATGGGGAACTTCACTCGGAGCTGCATTAAGTTGCGGCCATGCTGGTCCCTGGCTCGGCTCCGCCCTCTAAAATCAAGTTTTAATCCTTTTTGGCGTGGATCGCATTCCTTCTTTTGAATTCCTTATGTGTGCAAGGAGTCCATATCTGGTTTCCCCCTTTTACTCTTAGGGAGACCCAAGAGTAATTTACATAAAATCAAGAAAATAGAAAGACGCACCCACTGAGACAGAACAATAGCTAGGTGCTGGACTGTCATTGGGCAGGATCAGATTTTATGTAAATTACTCTTAGGTCTCCCTAACAGTAAAAGGGGGAAATCAGATATGGATTCCTTGCACACATGCCCTAGAGATATGCAACTGCATATAATTTTAAACAACTTCCCAATTTACTTGTATCACCAATTTTGCTTTGTTCTCTTGGTGTTCATAGTTGAAAGCTAAACCATGAAGTTCATATGCCAATTTCTTAGACCTTGAAAGCTGCCTCTAATCTGAAAGCAAATTGACCACTAGAGGGTGTTAGTTCATGTGTTTCATATAGATAACATTGAGCTCATGCACATGAAGTGAGTGAGCACTGATTGGCTAAAATGCAAGTCTGTCAAAAGAACTGAAATAAGGGGGCAGTCATCAGAAGCTTAGATACAAGATAATTACAGAGGTAAAATGTGTATTAATATAACTGTGTTGGTTACGCAAAACTGGGGAATAGGTAATAAAGGGATTATCTATCCTTTAAAATAACAAAAATTCTGGTGTTGACTGTCCCTTTAAGCAGATAAAAACATGATAAAACATATATATGCAATATTCATATTTAAAGGGATAGTCACTCAACACCAGAATTTTTGTTGTTTTAAAGGATAGATAATCGCAGTTCTTTTGGCAGACTTGCATTTTAGCCAATCTGTGCTCACTCCTCTGTAAATTCACGTGCATTAGCTCAATGTTATTTATATGAAACGCATGAACTACTGACCTCTAGTGGTTAAAAACTGTCAAATGCAGAGGCGGCCTTCAGGGTCTAAGAAATTAGCATATGAACCTCCTAGGTTTAACTTTCAACTAAGAATACCAAAAGAACAAAGACTGGCAAAAGACAAAAACTGCTGATAAAAGTAAATTGGAAAGTTGTTTAAAATTAAATGCCCTATCTGAATCATGAAAGTTTTTTTGGACTTGAATGTCCCTTTAATAAAGATTTATTTATGTATTTACTGTAAATATTTCACATTTACTGATGTGAATAAGCTATCGGCTAGATTACGAGTTTTGCATTATACTGAAAAAGCAGCGTTATCAGGTTATAACACTGCTTTTTCACTACCGCTGGTATTACGAGTCTTGTAGATTTAGGGGCACTGCACACTTTTTTGGCCTTACCGCAAATCAACTTACGCAATTTGAGTATAGTCTTTTTTCAATGGGACTCACATAGCGCTGGTATTACAAGTTTGTCCTGGGAGGCCAAAAAGTGAGCGGTACAGCCTATCCCGGCAAGATTTGTACCGCATTTTAAAGTCAGTAGTTAAGAGTTTTATGGTACAAAGCTGTAGCATAAAACTCATAACTAAAGTGCTAAAAAGCACACTAAGACCCATAAACTACCTGTGTTAACCCCTAAACCGAGGCCCTCCCGCATCGCAAACACTAAAATAAAAATATTAACCCCTAATCTGCCGCTCTGGACATCGCCGCCACTATAATAAACATATTAACCTCTAAACCGCCACACTCCCGCATCACAAACACTAGTTAAATATTATTAACCCCTAATCTGCCACCCCTAACATCAGCGCCACCTACCTACATTTATTTACCCCAACGTCACCGCCACTATATTAAATTTATTAACCCCTAAATCTAAATCTAACCCTAACACCCCCTAACTTAAATATAATTAAAATAAATCTAAATAAAAATAACTATCATTAACTAAATTATTCCTATTTAAAACTAAATACTTACCTATAAAATAAACCCTAAGATAGCTACAATATAACTAATAGTTGCATTTTATCTAGCTTAGGTTTTATTTTTATTTCACAGGCAAGTTTGTATTTATTTTAACTAGGTAGAATAGTTACTAAATAGTTATTAACTATTTACTAACTACCTAGCTAAAATAAATACAAATTTACCTGTAAAATAAAACCTAACCTAAGTTTCACTAAAACCTAACCTAACACTACAATTAAATAAATTACCTAAATTAAATACAATTAAATAAATTAAATAAAATTAGCTAAATAACAAAAACAAACAAACACTAAATTACAGAAAATAAAAAACAAATTACAAGATCTTTAAACTAATTACACCTAATCTAAGAGCCCTATCAAAATAAATAAGCCCACCCAAAATAAAGAAAAACTCTAGCCTAAACTATCAATAGCCCTTAAAAGGGCCTTTTGCGGGGCATTTCCCCAAAGAAATCAGCTCTTTTACCTGAAAAAGAAATACAAACAACCCCCTTAGCAGTAAAACCCACCACCCACACAACCAACCCCCCAAATAAAAGCCTAACTAAAAAACCTAAGCTCCCCATTGCCCTGAAAATGGCATTTGGATGGGCATTGCCCATAAAAGGGCATTTAGCTCTATTGCGGCCCAAAGCCCTAACCTAAAAATAAAACCCACCCAATATATCCTTAAAAAATCCTAACACTAACCCCCGAAGATTCACTTACCAGGAGAAGTCTTCAACCAAGCGGCAAGATGTCCTTAATGAAGCCGGCAGAAGTGGTCCTTCAGGCGGGCAGAAGTGGTCCTCCAGATGGGCAGGAGTCTTCATCCAGACGGCATCTTCTATCTTCATCCATCCGGCGCGGAGCATCCTCTTCTTCCGACGGACTAACGATGAATGAAGATTCCTTTAAATAACGTCATCCAAGATGGCGTCCCTTAGATTCCGATTGGCTGATAGAATTCTATCAGCCTATCGGAATTAAGGTTGAAAAAATCCTATTGGCTGATTGGATCAGCCAATAGGATTGAGCTTGCATTCTATTGGCTGTTCCAATCCTGTATTAGTTATATTGTAGCTAGTTTAGGGTTTATTTTATAGGTAAGTATTAATAGGAATAATTTACGTGATAATGTAGGTTTTATTTAGATTTATTTAAATTATATTTAAGTTAGGGGGTGTTAGGGTTAGGGTTAGACATAGGTTTAGGGGTTAATATATTTAGTATAGTGGCGGCGACGTTGAGGGCGGCAGATTAGGGGTTAATAAATGTAGATAGGTGGCGGTGATGTTAGGGATAGCAGATTAGGGGTTAATAATATTTAACTAATGTTTGCGAGGTGGGAGTGCAGTGGATTAGGGGTTAATATGTTTATTATAATGGCGGCGATGTCCGGAGCGGCAGATTAGGGGTTAATAAATATAATGTAGGTGTCGGCGATGTTAGGGGCAGCAGATTAGCGGTTAATAAGTATAATGTAGGTGGCAGTGATGTCCGGAGCGGCAGATTAAGGGTTAATAAGTATAATGCAGGTGTCGGCGATGTCAGGGGCGGCAGATTATGGGTTAATAAGTGTAAGATTTGGGGTGTTTAGACTCGGGGGTTCATTTTAGGGTGTTAGGTGTAAACATAAAATGTGTTTCCCTATAGGAATCAATGGGGCTGCATTACTGAGCTTTACGCTGCTTTATTGCAGGTGTTAGACTTTTTCTCAGCCGGCTCTCCCCATTGATGTCTATGGGGAAATCGTGCACAAGCACGTACAACCAGCTCACCGCTGATTTAAGCAGCGCTGGTATTGGAGTGCGGTATGGAGCACAAGTTTGCTCTACGCTCACTTCTTGCCTTTTAACGCCAGGTTTGTAAAAACTTGTAATACCAGCGCTGCAGGTAAGTGAGCGGTGAGAATAACGTGCAAGTTAGTACCGCACCCCTCTTACCGCAAAACTCATAATCTGGCCGTATGTTTTTTGCGCTATGGTGCACGCGCACTCAAAAACGTTTTTCACGCTATTTGGGTTAACGCTAGCGCAAAATAAGGTTTTTGGAACTTGTAATACGAACGCAACCCTAGAAGCACAAAAATAAAAATCCTTGCAAAGTTTTCACTTAAGCAAAAAAGAAAAAATACTGCGTTTCTTGTAATGTTGTCCATAGGGTCTGTGTAAGAAATTCTATGGCCTCTATCTATCAAGCTCCGAATGGATGGCCCCTGTTTCTGGCTATGCTGAATACGGAGAACGTATTGCTCTCCGCATTCAGCGAGGTCTTGCGGACCTGATCCGCACTGTCAGATCAGGTGGTCCGCAAGACCTTTGTTAAATAGAGGCCAATATATTTAATTAGCTATTAAAGGGACATTAGACACTAAGGATATTTATCAAGCTGTTAACCGCAAATACGCCAGAATTCTGCAGCGTAATTGTTGTGAGCTTGATCCGACCTAGTTATCAAAGCCTACAGACTGGCAAAAGTTAAAATTTGTGACGTAACATACAATCCGCTGGTCTCAATCCGACGCAGATCGATGCTTACGTCATTACAGATGTTCCGAACACACATTCGGCTCTATCTGACACTTTTTCCCATTTATCAAATTTCTAACAGGTTCACTCGCGGCTATTCCGGCCCAGCGTACCTGGTTTTCAATCCGCCACCCTGGAGGCCGCGGATGCCATAGAAATCAATGGGAGTCTGAAAGCAGCGAAAGCTTATGTTCGATGCTGCCAGATATCCCATTGATTTCTGTGGTTGAAAAGAAGTTATGTTTACACCTAACACCCTAACATAAGCCAGAGTCTAAACACCCCTAATCTGCCACCCCCAACATCGCTGCCACCTACATAATATTATCAACCCCTATTCTGCCGCTCCCCGACATCGCCACAACATAAATAAAGTAATTAACCCCTATCCCGCAGCTCCCGGACCTTGCTTCCACTAAATAAATGTATTAACCCTTAAACCTCTGGCCTCCCACATAACTACCACTAACTAAACCTATTAACCCCTAAACCGCCAGCCCTCACATCACCATAAACTAAATTAAGCTATTAACCCCTAAACCTAACCTAAAATTACAACATCCCTATTTTAAAATAAATGTAATCTTACCTGTAAAATTAAAATAAACTAATTTTAAACTATTAACCCCTTAATGACCACAGCACTTTTCCATTTTCTGTCCGTTTGGGACCAAGGCTATTTTTACATTTGTGCGGTGTTTGTGTTTAGCTGTAATTTTCCTCTTACTCATTTACTGTACCCACACATATTATATAACGCCATTAAATGTACTTTCAAAATCTACCATTATTTTCATCATATCTTATAATTTGCTATAAAAAAATACAAGATATGATGAAAAAATGGAAAAAACACACTTTTTCTAACTTTGACCCCCAAAATATGTTACACATCTACAACCACCAAAAAACACCTGTGCTAAATAGTTTATAAATTTTGTCCTGAGTTTAGAAATACCCAATGTTTTACATGTTCTTTGCTTTTTTTGCAAGTTATAGGGCAATAAATACAAGTAGCACTTTGCTATTTCCAAACAACTTTTTTTTCAAAATGAGCGCTAGTTACATTGGGACACTGATATCAGTCAGGAATCCCTGAATAGCCATTGACATGTATATATATTTTTTTAGAAGACATCCCAAAGTATTGATCTAGACCCATTTTGGCATATTTCATGCCACCATTTCACCGCCAAATGCGATCAAATAAAAAAAATGGTTCACTTTTTCACAAATTTTAGGTTTCTCACTGAAATTATTTACAAACAACTTATGCAATTATGGCATAAATGGTTGTAAATGCTCTTTGGAATCCCATTTGTTCATAAATAGCAGACATATATGGCTTTGGCTTTGCTTTTTGGTAATTAGAATGCTGCTAAATGCCACTGCGCACCACACGTGTATTATGCCCAGCAGTGAATGGGTTAATTAGGGAGTATGTAGGGAGCTTCTAGGGTTAATTTTAGTTTTAGTGTAGTGTAGTAGACAACCCCAAGTATTGATCTAGGCCCATTTTGGTATATTTCATGCCACCAATTCACCGCCAAATGCGATCAAATTAAAAAAAACTTTACATTTTTCACAATTTTAGGTTTCTCACTGAAATTATTTACAAACAGCTTGTGCAATTATGACACAAATGGTTTTAAATGCTTCTCTGGGATCCCCTTTCTTTAGAAATAGCAGACATGTATGGCTTTGGCGTTGCTTTTTGGTAATTAGAAGGCTGCTAAATGCCGCTGCGCACCACACGTGTATTATGCCAGCAGTGAAGGGGTTAATTAGGGAGCTTGTAGGGAGTTTGTAGGGTTAATTTTAGCTTTAATGTAGTGTAGTAGACAACCCAAAGTATTGATCTAGGCCCATTTTGGTAAATTTCATGCCACCATTTCACCGCCAAATGCGATCAAATAAAAAAAAAATTGTTCACTTTTTCACAAACTTTTTCACAAACTTTAGGTTTCTCACTAAAATTATTTACAAACAGCTTGTGCAATTATGGCACAAATGGTTGTAAATGCTTCTCTGGGATCCCCTTTGTTCAGAAATAGCAGACATATATGACTTTGGCGTTGCTTTTTGGTAATTAGAAGGCCGCTAAATGCTGCTGCGCATCACACGTGTATTATGGCTAGCAGTGAAGGGGTTAATTAGGTAGCTTGTAGGGAGCTTGCAGGGTTAATTTTAGCTTTAGTGTAGAGATCAGCCTCCCATCTGACACATCACACCCCCTGATCCCTCCCAAACAGCTTCCTTCCCTCCCCCACCCCACAATTGTCCCCACCATCTTAAGTACTGGCAGAAAGTCTGCCAGTACTAAAATAAAAGGTCTCTGAATATTTTTTAATTTTTGTTTTATTTATTTTTTTAGCATATTTACATATGCTGCTATGTAAGATCCCCCCTTAGCCCCCAACCTCCCTGATCCCCCCAAAACTGCTCTCTAACCCTCCCCCTCTGCTTTATTGGGGGCCATCTTGGGTACTGGCAGATGTCTGCCAGTACCCAGTTTGCAAAAAAAAAAATGGTTTTTATTATTTTTATTTTATTTTTTTCTGTAGTGTAGCTTCCCTCCCACAGACCAACACCCACCAGCCAGACTGCCTTTTTTTTAGGACGTACCCTGCACGTCCTCGGTTGTTAAGGGGTTAATTAACCTACCCTAGCTATTATCCTACAATTAAATTAAATTACCAGTTAAATAAATTGAACTACATATTAAAAAAAAACCTAGCCCTATTAAAATTATTTAAATCTACTATTAAACATCATTAAAAATTACTTAATTACTTAAAAAAATAAATGCTAAGTTACAAAAAATAAAAAACACAAAATTATGGAAAAAAACCCCACATTATCAAAAATAAAAAAGAATTACACCTAATCTAATAGCCCTATCAAAATACCCCCCCCAAATAAAAAACCCTAGCCTACAAAAAACTACCAATGGTCCTTAAAAGGGCCTTTTGTGTGGCATTGCCCCAAAGAAATCAGCTCTTTTACCTGTAAAAAAAAATACAAACACCCCCAACAGTAAAAGCCACCACCCAACCTACCAACCCCCCCAAATAAAAACCTATCTAAAATAACTTAAGCTCCCCATTGCCCTGAAAAGGGCATTTGTATGGGCATTGCACTTAAAAGGGTATTTAGCTCTTTTACATGCCCAGACCCTAATCTAAAAATAAAACCCACCCAAAAAACCCTTAAATAAACCTAACACTAACCCCGATGATACACTTACAGTTATTGAAGTCCCGCTTGAGGAACCATCCAGCCGGCAAGAAGTCTTCATCCGGATGGCAAGAAGTCTTCATCCGGATGGCCTCTTCCATCTTCATCCAGCCGGCGAAGTCCTCATCCAGGCGTCAAGAAGTCTTCATCCAGAGGGCATCTTCTATCGTCATCCATCCGGCGTGGAGCAGGTTCATCCTGAAGACATCCAGCACGGAGTTCCTCTTCATACGGTCACCGCCGTAAACTGGAACTTCAATGCAAGTGACGTCTTCCAAGATGGCGTCCCTTGCATTCCTATTGGCTGAAAGGTTCCATCCAGCCAATAGGATTAGAGCTGCTAAAATCCTATTGGCTAATCCAATCAGCCAATAGGATTTGAGCAGCTCTCATCCTATTGGCTGTTCCAATCAGCCAATAGGATTTAATTAAAGTGAATGTAAAGTCAGCCTCTCACGGGAATGCCACAGTAATCGTCACTGAAAAATAGTTGAACTTTAATTCATCATTTTCAAAGAATTACTTTGTTTTTGCTTAAATTTACCTTTTTAGCTGCTCGTTTTCAGTAATGCTCATCCGCCCGCAATCTTTCCTGTTTGAGTGACAGATTATGATAATTGCTTTAGCCCAATCATTGCTTCTACCACAGGGGGACAAACCCCTTTTTTTCTACGTCACTTGCTCCGAATGCGCATGCGGTAAAGCTGAAATCCTGTACTCAGTTTAGACGCGCGTTCACAGGTTGCGCATGCGCTATATAAAAACAGATTTTAATTCATTACAAGGCGATTTCGATAAATAAAAGTCTAAGGAGGTAAAAAATATGCCGTTGCGCTCTATGCCACGATAATATTTAATGAATGTATTCATTGAATACTATGTAGATAGTCAATATTATCGCCGTTCAACGCATGCGCTGTTGATGAAGTCCACAGGAGCGCGCTTGGAGACTATGTATAGAGAACGCTCTATACGTTACACTGAGAAGTAGGAAGTAGGGGCTGGGAGGAGTTGGGCTTGTAAACGGCAGCAAATTGGTGAGATAAATATATACATAGGCATTTATTTTTTTGAAAAAAAAAGTTACGGTTTATCTCATAGACACATTTGGAATAATAATGAGGCATAAAACCAATGTAAATTGACATTCACTTTAAGGTTAAATAGTATATTTAAATAATTTGAGTAGGGTTAGGTTTTTTTTTTAATATGTAATTTAGTTAATTTAATTGGTAGTTGAATTTAATTGTAGGATAATAGTTAGGGTAGGTTAATTAATAGCTTAGAATTAGTTTATTTAAATTCTACAGGTAAGTTTACATTTATTTTAAGATAGGGATGCTGTAATTTTAATTTAAAGTTAGCGGGTTGTTAGGTTTAGGGGTTAATAGCTTAATTTAGTTTATGGCGATGTGGGGGGCTGACGATTTAGGGGTTTATAGGTTTAGTTAGTGGTAGTGATGTAGGAGGCCAGAGATTTAGGCGTTAATACCTTTATTTAGTGGCGGCGGGGTCCGGGAGCAGCGGGATAGGGGTTAATAACTTTATTTAGGTTGCGGGGGGGTATCCGGGAGTGGCTGGATAGGGGTTAATAACTTTATTTAGTTTGCGGCGGGGTCCGGGAGCAGCGGGATAGGGGTTAATAACTTTATTTAGGTTGTGGCGGGGTCCGGGAGCAGCGGGATAGTGGTTAAACATTTTAGTATAGTGGTGGTGTTTAGTGACAGGGTATAAATAAAGTTGGTAAAAAGCCGAATAGAAGCGAGATCGATGACTGCTAGTTAACAACAGTCCGCTGCTCATCGCCCCATACTTGGTGTGCGTATTTTTTTTATAAATATGGAGATCGTATTCAGGTCCGCGACCACGATGTAAGGCAAGCGTATTGGTGCCGGCGAATGCAGCACAGTTGACAGCTTGATAAATATCTCCCTAAGGGCTAGATTATAAGTGAAGCGAGCCATATTTGTGATTTACTTAGTAATAACAGTGCATCGGAAGCTTTGTGGTCACGAGAGCGCTCTTCCATAGGGTCCAATGGGAGTTGCATTCTCATTCCGTTAGACATGCCAAGAGAACCCAGCGCAGAGAAGGGGGTAAGTCGCACAGCGATGGGCAACAAATTTAAATATATGTACATGAATATATACATATTTATTTATGTGTTTATAGGTGTATATTAAAGCATATACATATATGTATATATTCTGGGAAGCAAGTAAGGCAGTCTTAAGAGGACAGATAAAAAGCTATATGATACAAAGGAAACGTAAATGCAAGGCCAGAGAGACCCATTTGACAAATCAGCTTAAAAATTCATATACTAGGTACATGAACAATCCTAATCTTACCAACTGGAATAGGTATAAAGCAGCAAAATCAGAGAGAGAAAGTTTCCTTAGGGAAAGCTGGACAATGGAGGATATGAAGATTAGAGTATATTGCGCAGGATATCAGGGGATCTCGGCAAAACATTTAGCTAAAATAATTCAGTTTAGGAAAAAAAACAATATGATCTGCACTATTAGAGAAGGTCATAAAATACATACCAAGTCAGCCGAGATACGTGAGGCTTTCTATAAATACTACCAGAGGTTATACGCTGGAAAAGAGATCAATGAGGATAGGAAGAGAGAATTTTGGCAAAAAATTAAAGTACAGGTGGCCCTCGTTTTACAACGGTTCAATTTACACCATTTCAGAATAACAACCTTTTTTTCCAGGCATGTGACTGCTATTGAAAAGCATTGAGAAGCAGTGCATTTATTAAAATAGCCAGTAGGTGGAGCTGTCCGCTTGTGTTGCAGCAAAGCCAAGCAAGCTGAAATTTATCAGTTTAACCAGACCTGAGCTACTGAGCAGATTTCAAAGGAACAAGATCTTCCTGTCTATAACTCAGTCCAGATTGAAATGCATAGAAAGAACTGTTAGCAGAAAAATGCAAGTGTGTGATTATTTTATTAGGTTTATAATGCTGTTTAGCAAATGTTTTTGTTCATTTATCTTAGTTTAATTATATATTCTGTGTTGTGTGATTATTTTATTAGGTTTATAATGCTGTCTAGCATTTAAAGTCTTCATTTCAAAGCTTTTAAAATAATGTATTGGGTGTTACTTATGACAATTTTGAGAGGGGCCTGGAACCTATCTACCTAACTTCCCATTGACTTACATTATAAACAGGGTTTCAATTTACAACAGTTTCGATTTACAACCATTCCATCTGGAACCTAACCCCGGCGTAAACTGAGGGCTACCTGTACCTAGAATAACTAAAAGCGAGTTAGAGCAGATTAATTTACCGATTACAGAAGAAGAGGTTATAAAAAGGATAGATCATATGAAAACTAATACAGCCTCAGGTCCAGACGGCTTGCCAGCGGAATTTTATAAGATCATTAAAGAGGAGATTACGGGTACACTGGTTGAGTTATACAATAGCTATTATGTTCAGGGGAAATCCAACTCATGTTATTTTACAGATTCAGTCATATCCTTAATACACAAGAAAGGCAAAGATCCTGAAGAAATGGGATCATATAGACCGATCTCACTCTTAAATCAGGATTACAAAATATTTATGGCAATTATAGCGGATAGAATTAAGAAAGTAGTCGGAAATCTGATCCACAAAGACCAAACCGGATTCATCCCGGGCAGGAATCCAGTGCGCAATATGCGGAGGGTCCTAATCACATTAGATTACTATCACAACAAATTACAGGACTCAAATAGCGAAGACATATCGGACGTGGCTTTACTCACGTTAGATGCAGAAAAAGCATTTGATTCCATCATATGGGATCATCTATTTAATGCTCTTAGGGAATTTGGTTTTGAGGGGAATGTGACCGCTAAAATTAAAAAGATCTATAGCAACCCGAGATCTCAATTATTGGTAAATGGTGAATTATCGCAGCATATAATTTTGCAAAGAGGGACTAGGCAGGGATGTCCATTATCCCCGCTCTTATTTGATATTGCCCTGGAACCACTTGCGATTTTATTAAGACAGGAAGTAGAGGGGATGGAAATTGGGACCCAAAATTTCTTGGTCTCATTATATGCGGAGGATCTCATGCTATTTTTACAGAATACCAAGACAAGTATCCCTAAAAGTTTAGCGATGATTAATCATTTCAGCCTTTTTTCGGGGTACAAAATTAATGGGCAAAAGTTGGAGTTATTATGGATTAACAAAACACAGTCTAGTTTACCCGATTACGGGTTGAGAGAAGTAAAAGTTTTAAACTATTTGGGAATTAAAATAGGGAGTAAGCCTAAAGACTGGTACCATCTTAATTATGCTGAGTTTTTTGAGAATATAGAAGGGAAATTAGGTAAATGGAATATTCATTATTTATCGATTTCAGCTAAAATTATGCTGATTAAAACAATTGTTTTCCCCAAACTATTATTTTTGATGCAAAATCTACCATTGTTTATTTCCAGACAAGATGTTAGAAGGTTTAATGGAGCCTGTTCATGATTTATATGGGGTAAGAAAAGACCCCGAATAGCGGTGGAAAAACTCACGCAGAATAAAAACTTTGGTGGCTTGGCTTTACCAAATATTGTTAAGTATAATATCGCTGCAATAGTTAAATTTGGTATAGACTGGCTTACAGAAGCGAATTATGTGACATATTATGATTTAGAATTAGAAATGGTTAAGCCTTTTGATCTGAAAGCAATTCTACATAATCAGTACAAACAGGGCCGGATTTACATCTCAGGTGCCTGTAGGCACAAAAACCTGAAGCGCCCCCCCCCCACCCCCCCACCCCCCCTAGAAAAAAGTGGAAAAAATGAGGACTTTTTTTTATTATTATTTAGGACAACTAAAAATAAATATTAGATGTAAAATTACATTTTCCCTTTTATGGAGATACACAAATACACACACCAATTGCAATATTTGTTGTAATGGAAGCTACACCAAAAATCAATATTCACTTGACTCAAATGGCCATACAATTTCTATTATGTATAACAAAAACAAATCATGTTAAACTTTTAATGCAAAATATTCTAAAGAAAACCCTATTTAAAGGGACATCAAATGTGACAGTTTGCTGGGCATTTTATTATTGCACTAGTGCTTGCAGAGAAGTGTGTTAGCCTCTTGCAAAAGAGTTAAACACATAGTCAATGTCAGTTCTGAGACAGCAATACACATCTGTGCAGACCCAGAAGGGCTCATAGGACATGTTTATTGACAAGCCATTAGTGTATTGCTTTTCTGGAGATGACTTTGACTATGTGCTTAACATTTTGTTGGAGTCAAACACAGTTTTGTGTAAACAATAGCAATATTAAAACTAGCAGCATGCAAGCTCATCACCATCAACAACCTGTGCAGCCAGTGGAAGAAAATATAAAATGTAGGGAAAAAAATCTTGTAAACTCTGATATTTTTGGTACAAACACACACAGATGTTACATTTATTTTGTTCTGAAATATAAATATCATATGATGTTGCTCTCAAAGGAAAACATGGAATGTTGTAGATTATATGTAATCCAGGGGTCAACAAATGTGTTTAAAATTAGAATTTAGAAATTCAATGGGAGGGGTTTAGTTTTAATCTTTGCCCCTCTCTCCTTCATGGCTCCCTCAACTGCTGTAACATATTCCCAATGAAACACTCGACTTTGTAGGCACCTGGCAGCACAATTCTTACTAAAATAAATGCCCTCATAAAAAAAAAAAAAAAAAAAAAAAAAAAAAATTTTTTTTTTTTTTTTTTTTTTTTTTATTATTGACAGGCAGGCGCCCCTCACTGCAAGGCGCCTGTAGGCACATGCCTACTGTGCCTAATGGGAAATCCGGCCCTGAGTACAAAAGATTGCAGAGTAATGTCTGCTCCCTATTAACTTTTCTGAATGTAGTGCGGGTGTGGCAAGTTTACTGTGGCCTTTTAGGTCAAGAATTTTGTTTAACCAAATTTTTGCCGATTATCGGTATTCCAGATTTCTTGCCCGGGATGAACAATAGGGTCTTTAGAGAGTGGAAAGCAAAAGGGATAATATATTTTGCACAATTAGTAGAGCCGGATGGACAAGTGATTCAGGTATACGAGACACTAGCCAACAAATATCATCTATCGGCGAAAAACTTTTTTGCGTATTTACAGGCTAGAAGTTATTTAACACAGTTGCTACAAACCCAGAGGATGGTTTGGGATCCGGGAATTGATGCTGGAGTGAAATTATATATGGCGGGCAAAAGGGCTATATCTTACTGGTATGGGTTATTACAAAATCGCTCCGGGAGAGAACATTATTTATTATTATAATACGCTCCAGGTTGAGGAAATAGAAAAGAGTGTAAAGTTAGCAGATAGGGCAACGGTATTAGTAAGCTGGAAGGAATCCCAGACCAAATTAATGAATAATTATTATTTAACACCGATGAGGATTAGGAAATGGGCACAGGTGGGGCATAAAGGGAACTGCTTTAAATGTAATAGAGAGGCGGCAGATTTGTGTCATTGTTTATGGGAATGCCCAAAAATCAGGCGATTTTGGAATAAAATTCAGTACTGGGTTAATAAATATTTGCAAGAGAAATGTGTTTTACAGTGGAGGCACATACTCTTATTGAAAGACGATGATGGTGCAAAGGCAGATAGACAATTATTAAATATGGTTATTCTAGCGGCCAGATTTTTAATTTTTCAGAAGTGGAGATTGCCGGAAGCCCCAAGCTTAGCAGAGTTTACGAATAACATAAAAATGCAAATGTGCATAGAAAGACAACATTTAGTATGGGCCTCAGAAAAAGTATTCAGAATGTTTATTAATAAATGGAAGACAGGGCCGGATTTACATCTCAGGTGCCTGTAGGCACAAAAACCTGAAGCGCCCCCCCCCACCCCCCCCACCCCCCCTAGAAAAAAGTGGAAAAAATGAGGACTTTTTTTTATTATTATTTAGGACAACTAAAAATAAATATTAGATGTAAAATTACATTTTCCCTTTTATGGAGATACACAAATACACACACCAATTGCAATATTTGTTGTAATGGAAGCTACACCAAAAATCAATATTCACTTGACTCAAATGGCCATACAATTTCTATTATGTATAACAAAAACAAATCATGTTAAACTTTTAATGCAAAATATTCTAAAGAAAACCCTATTTAAAGGGACATCAAATGTGACAGTTTGCTGGGCATTTTATTATTGCACTAGTGCTTGCAGAGAAGTGTGTTAGCCTCTTGCAAAAGAGTTAAACACATAGTCAATGTCAGTTCTGAGACAGCAATACACATCTGTGCAGACCCAGAAGGGCTCATAGGACATGTTTATTGACAAGCCATTAGTGTATTGCTTTTCTGGAGATGACTTTGACTATGTGCTTAACATTTTGTTGGAGTCAAACACAGTTTTGTGTAAACAATAGCAATATTAAAACTAGCAGCATGCAAGCTCATCACCATCAACAACCTGTGCAGCCAGTGGAAGAAAATATAAAATGTAGGGAAAAAAATCTTGTAAACTCTGATATTTTTGGTACAAACACACACAGATGTTACATTTATTTTGTTCTGAAATATAAATATCATATGATGTTGCTCTCAAAGGAAAACATGGAATGTTGTAGATTATATGTAATCCAGGGGTCAACAAATGTGTTTAAAATTAGAATTTAGAAATTCAATGGGAGGGGTTTAGTTTTAATCTTTGCCCCTCTCTCCTTCATGGCTCCCTCAACTGCTGTAACATATTCCCAATGAAACACTCGACTTTGTAGGCACCTGGCAGCACAATTCTTACTAAAATAAATGCCCTCATAAAAAAAAAAAAAAAAAAAAAAAAAAAAATTTTTTTTTTTTTTTTTTTTTTTTTTATTATTGACAGGCAGGCGCCCCTCACTGCAAGGCGCCTGTAGGCACATGCCTACTGTGCCTAATGGGAAATCCGGCCCTGATGGAAGAGAGTAATTTTATCTTGGCCCAGGTCAGAACAGACTCGATTTATGGCTCCATTAAAAAACAAGACCTTTTTGATTACAATGGTGGCTGAGGAGGGGGCTCCCTCCCACTGGATGTAAGTTCTTTCTAGATATCAGGTCGACCTAATCTGGCTGCCAACAGTAGGTGTGTGTGGGTTTCTTTTTTTTTTCTTTTTTTTTGTTGTTTGTTTTGTTTGGCATTTATGGGTATAGTTTGGTGGGTTCAGCTCAAAATAAGATGAAGATAATCTTGTTAGAATAATATTTCATTTATCGTTTGACATTAAAGAGAAGGTAGATTATAATTATGAGTAAAATATGAGGATATGAGGCCTAAGGAGGTTTTGCTACTGTTTATTTTGTAAATATGACTATATATGAATATGCATATCAGCTGGAGCTGCGACTCCAATGCATATGATCTCAATATGAGAAGCTGTGTCTTCGACGAATGGGTTGTTTGATATTTTTCTTCTGTTCTACAACATGTTGTGCACGGATTAAATGAATAAAAATTGGTTTAAAAAAAAAAAAAAGCATATACCTATGTATGTATGTGTTTATATGTGTATATATAAGCATATACATAATTATTTATGTGTTTATATGTGTATATATAAGCATATACATAATTATTTATGTGTTTATATGTGTATATATAAGCATATACATATTTATTTATGTTTATATGTGAATATATAAGCATACATATGTATTTATGTGTTTATATGTGTATATATAAGCATATACATTTTTATTTATGTGTTTATATGTGTATATATATATGTGTATATATAAGCATATACATGTTTATTTATGTGTTTATATGTGTATAAATAAGCATATACATGTTTGTTTATGTGTTTATATGTGTATAAATAAGCATATACATATTTATGTATCTGTTTATATGTGTATATATAAGCATATACATATTTATTTATGTGTTTATTTGTGTATATATAAGCATATACATATTTATTTATGTGTTTATATGTGTATATATAAGCATATACATATTTATTTGTGTTTATATGTGTATATATAAGCATATACATGTTTATTTATGTGTTTATATGTGTATATATAAGCATATACATATGTATTTATGTGTTTATATGTGTATATATAAGCAAATACATATTTATGTATCTGTTTATATGTGTATATATAAGCATATACATATTTATTTATGTGTTTATTTGTGTATATATAAGCATATACATATTTATTTATGTGTTTATATGTGTATATATAAGCATATACATATTTATTTAAGTGTGTATATGTGTATATATAAGCACATACATGTTTATTTATGTATTTATGTGTTTATATGTGTATATATAAGCATATACATATTTGTTTTGTGTTTATATGTGTATATAAAAGCATATACATATTTATTTAGGTGTTTATATGTGTATACATAAGCATATACATATTTATATATGTGTTTATATGTGTATAAATAAGCATATACATATTTATGTATGTGTTTATATGTGTATATATAAGCATATACATGTTTATTTATGTATTTATATGTGTATATAAAAGCATATACATATTTATTTAGGTGTTTATATGTGTATACATAAGCATATACATATTTATATATGTGTTTATATGTGTATATAAAAGCATATACATATTTATGTGTTTATATGTGTATATATAAGCATATACATATTTATTTATGTGTTTATATGTGTATATATAAGCATATACATATGTATTTATGTAAGAAAAATATAGGTAAATAAGTAATGTAAAAAGCCAATAATTAATGTTAATGTCCTTAGTAGTCCCAGGTATATTAGCTGAGTATGGATGCAAAGAACACACTAAAAATGAAAGTCTCTCTGAGCCTGTTGAAATACATTCAGAAAAACAGGCTGTCAGGGAAAATAGTATGTATGGAGACCAGTCCTTAGTATAGACAATGAAATAAAGTCCATAGGTGTGGATAAATACCGTAAACAAATGGTCTCAAACAACCAGTTCTTAATGCATAATAGTATACCTAGGTATCACAGTGGCAAAAAAGTACTTACATTCCTTGGTTATTCTTTCTATGGTTAACATCCGTGCAGTATGCATAGAGGAATGTACTTAATATGCTTGAAGGGCCATAATAGCAGCAGAGACTCACCAGACGTGGAATATGAAGTAGCACAGGCAAAAACGGCTTTAAACACTCTGATATACAGCCGGAGTGATAGACTCACTCTATTCCTGGCAGTAGCTCAACTCCATAGCAGTATGAAATTCCTTTATCAGCGGTGATGTAGCTCCGTGGTGTAGCTCCGTAATGTGGTCGCAAATTAGCCAATCACTGATGAGATGTCGATCCTCCTCTATGCAGTGACGTAGTAAGCCATGTGACGGCGTACCGGCCTATCCGTGAGGATTTTTCTCGGCTTTCGCTGCAGGGCTGTAGCATCAGCCATATGGTCCCCGTAGTCGGCAAGAAGGCAACCAGGTGCCGCCAGTCTATATCCGCCGCTCCCCCGACAGAGGGGAAAACAGGAATCCTCCAGAGGTCCCAAACGGGATTTGATGCAAGTACTTAAAATAAACTCACTGTTAGTGGAATTGGCAATAAAGTAACTTAGGATATATATGATAAGCCCAGTACACAGTCTGAGAGCAGCTTCGTAGTAAAGGAGTGGATACCCCAAAGTCCACTGTAAAATGTGATAAATAAAGAAAAGTTCCAACGAAGCCAATGTGATGATAAAATCTGTTCACTTTATTCCATTAAAAGATAACAGGAGATACAAAACCATGTGGTTAGGTAGTTAGCATGGTAAAGTCTGACCGGTTTCGGTCGTATTGACCGTAATCATAGAATAGCACCTGTAGGGAGGTGCTCCCTTTTATGCTGAACACACAATGATTTAATTGGTTAAAAACAAATGCCAACTTTTAACCCTTTAGAAACTTACAATGATTAACATATACATATTATACAAAGTATTTAAATTTCAATCAAACAGTGTTGATAATACACATTGGATGACAAACCAGAGTTATAATAGCATTGAGAATGGAGAATAAATGTGTATATATATATATATATAACATCAAGTCATATATGAATACATGTGTATGCATGCGCAAACACAAATGCCAACATAAGAACACCTATACACAAACATATATGTGCATGTATATAAGTGTACTGGCAAATGCAAATATATGCAAAAGATTTACGCAGAACATACACATATATGGTCATGAATGAACAAAGAATTTTAATATGGATAAATATCAATCAACAAAAGGCAGGGATGAGCAAAAAGAAGTAGAGGAAAACAGATGGATATTTACATATGTATGGGCAAACACACATACATACACACATAAATACATAAGTATGTACATATATGTATATCTATACACATATACATACACACATAAATACATAAGTATGTACATATATGTATATCTATACACATATACATACACACATAAATACATAAGTATGTACATATATGTATATCTATACACATATACATACACACATAAATACATAAGTATGTACATATATGTATATCTATACACATATACATACACACATAAATACATAAGTATGTACATATATGTATATCTATACACATATACATACACACATAAATACATAAGTATGTACATATATGTATATCTATACACATATACATACACACATAAATACATAAGTATGTACATATATGTATATCTATACACACATACATACACACATAAATACATAAGTATGTACATATATGTATATCTATACACATATACATACACACATAAATACATAAGTATGTACATATATGTATATCTATACACATATACATACACACATAAATACATAAGTATGTACATATATGTATATCTATACACATATACATACACACATAAATACATAAGTATGTACATATATGTATATCTATACACATATACATAAAGGGACTTAAAAATCACCAAAAATGATATATCAAACATTGGTTATTAGGCACCTATTGTCTGTGTAGAGAAAACACCCTCAGAATGTGAACATCCAAGATAATAATTATAGCACATGAAAAGGTATACCTATGATTAGTCTTGTAAAAAGGAGTATATGTATATAGTTAAATCTATTCTTAAAACACTATCGAAACGTACATTAAGATAAAGCGTCAAAGAAGCCTATATAAAGAGATCCCTAATGGTATACCTAAAATAGCTAGTGAGTGTAGTAATCCTAAGAATTAGTAATATATGATATTAATCATGAAATATCTCCCTTACAGGATGATATCTAGTCTGAGAGGTCTGGAGAAAAAGTAGGAACCCTGTATGAGAGGATGGAAGGAAGGGTTTTGTGACCCCACTAGGAAGAAGACAGGGGGTTAAAGAAAGGACAGGGGGCTGGGCTGAAGAAGGGGTTTATAAACATAAGACAGGAAGTGGCAACACACATTTTGATCAGGAGCAGCACGGTGGGGGATTAATTTTGCTTACCTGAATGGAGGCCTTGTTAGCTGAGCTGATGGAGGTGGCGAAGCAGAAAGGAGCTGGCTGGATCAGGGAGAGGCTGGAGACTGCAGGGAGAGCAGGCACAAGAGATGCCGGTGAGGTCCCTGTCACCAGAGGGACAGCTACTAGGAGGAGCGTGCGGCCTGTGCGGAGATCCAGGCCTCCTGAACGTCTGAGCCCAGATGGGGGAATTGGTGGAAGAAGGAGGGGGAGCAGCAGGCCCTCTGGCAGTCCGGAAGATGTGCAACAGCCGGGAGCAGGAGGAGCGTCAATGGCCAGGCCCAGGTCGGGCTTGAGGCCTAGAGAGGAGGCAGCGGATGACGTCACGGCCCGGCGGTCGCAGCCGGGGCCGCAAGGTAGCCGAAGGAGAAGCAGGTCTGCAGGGGCCATTCAGGAGGTGGAGCGGCAGCAAGCAGGACCGGAGGAGACGGCTATGGAGGGCCCGCAGAGGGGACCGGCGGCTCAGGATGACGTCACGGCCCGGCGGTCGCAGCCGGGGCCTAGGCAGGGAAGAGGCGGACGGCGGAGCAGCCGGGCGGTGACGAGGAGGACAGGTAAGTGTTAGCGGGCAGAGGGGGAGCTGCGGCACAAGCGGGGAGACTCTGGAGCTGAAGGTGACTGACGCCGGGTGGAGAGGATAACGGTCTGCAGCGTTATGCAGAGGTGCCGGGGGGGGGGGGCTGCAGGATGCAAAGGCAGCAAGGGCAGGGGGAATAAAGGGGGGGAGAGTCCAAGTGGGCCCACCACTATAGATAAAGTGGCTGCTGGGCAGATGGAGGGCTGCAACAAGGTATGGCATGGAGGGTAAGGGCCCCAGGTGTAGATAAACCTGGCGGGATGGGGGGGGGGGGAAATGGGCAGGAGTAAGGAGTGGATTACCGGTTTGGCAGGTAGAGGGGCTGGGGATGGTTAGGAAGGGGCAATTTGCAGGATCAGGCAGAGAGAGAAGGGAGAAAAGGGGGGGGCAGCAGGACGTGCTGGGATAGCTTAGGTTTTTTTTAAATTGCTTGTAAAGGACAAAGGGGTGGGTATCTGCCACAGGGAGATGTGGGTGGGGGGGTTGTGGCCCTGAGAGAGGGGGTGGGTAAAGATATGGAATAGGGGAAGGGGATAGCAGGGGATGACAAAAAAAAAAAAAAAAAGGAAAATAAAAATAAAAGGTAGAAATAGGGGAGAGGGAAGTAAATGGGGGGGGGACAAGTTAGAGGTTGGGAGGGCAGCTATGTAAGAGGCGGGCAGGGGTAAGTGGGTGGGCAGGGGGAGGTTGGGTGGGGGTGCTGGGATTGTGGAATGGCTTTGCTGATGGTTGTTTGTTTTACAGTGGACTGTGCCTCTACGGCAAGGGTGGGTGAGGCGGAGGAAGCCAGCAGGGAAGCAGAGGCTTTGGAGGAACTGGAGCTGTGGACGGAGCCACCACTGGAGTTAGAGGCCAGTGGTGACTTCGATGAGGAAGAGGACCCTCTGGAAGGAACATCGGCAGGAGCAGGAACAGCTGGCCAGGTAGGGGGGATGTCTGCCCTGGCGCAGCTTTTGAGGATGTTGTCCCCGCAACGGGGAGGGGAAGGGGGGGCAGGGAGGGGAATGTGAGGAGGGAGAGGGGGGATGATGTGACTGGTGCCTCTTCCTCACAGGCGTCTAGACCAGGACGTGATACGGGGAGGGAGCATACCCCCTTGAGGAGGCGGGAATCACCCAGGGAGCGCAGGATATCTCGGTCACTTCGGAGGAGGGGACCTGGAGGGACAGAGAGGAGATCACCGACATGGGCCAGGGTGGACCGGTCCAGAGAAAGGAGCAGGCACGGCAAGGGGAGGTCCCCTGCCAGGAGAGGGACGGTGAGACGCCTTCTGGAAGCGGGCAGTGAGGAGTTGATCAGGAGACAGAGAGAATCCAGCCGGAGTGGGGTTAGCAGGCCTGGCACAGGAGGAGGAACGGACAGGCGGGGAGAAGGACCGGCTACAGCGGCGCGGTCGGCAGGTGAGTCGACTGTGCTGCTTCCAAGAGTGAATGATAGCTTGACTGGCGAGAGAGAGGTGTTATTGGCGGGCTTGAAGGGCCTAATAGCGACCCTGGAGAAACCATCAGGGGTGGGGGCGCCAGCGGCGGCATGGGTGCAGCCAGGTGGTGGGGCCCAAACGGGAGGATCGCAGGCAGGAGGAAGCACACTGCCGGCAGTGAGCGGGGCCGCAGGTGGGGGAGAAACTTTGAAGGTGCTGGAGGATGCATTGAGGAGGCCGTGTCTGTGTTCAGTGGGACCGTTGGGGATCCATCTGACCAGTGAGTTGCGGGAGAAGATTTGGAAGAGGGAATACCTAGAGATTCTGTTGCTTCTTCCGTTGGACCAGGTATTGGAGGTGAAAGAAGATGACAAGGAGAAAGGAAAAAAGGAGGAGGAGGAGAGGAAGAAGCGATGGAGGAAGCTGCCCAAGACCTTCGGGAATTGGTCCAGGGCATTCCGTATTCTAGCGAGTGTGATGGGGGAAAAGTTCCCAGAACAAGGTTCGTCCCTATTCTGTTACTATGATGAGATCGCGAATGCGTGCAGTACATATGGCGGATTGGCATGGTGGCGGTACGACGAGCGGTTCCGGCAGCGGATGGCGGTGAAGCCCGAGATGCGGTGGGATGATAGGGATATGGGGATCTGGTCGGAGATGATGACGCCACTGAGGGGGGGGCAGTCCTTTCGGTCCGCAGGGCAGGGAGTTGGAGCCGGAGGGGGTACTGGAAGCACATCGTCGGTTATCCGGAAGGGACTGTGCTTTCAGTTCAACGAGGGTCAATGCCGCTTCGGGGCATCATGCAAATACAAGCATGAGTGTTCGGGCTGTGGGGGAATCCACTCTTTTGCCAAGTGCTTTAAGAAAGCGCGGCAGGGAGGAAAGCCTGGAGAGGTGGGTAATGCGGGCGCGGACCCCGGTGAAGGTAAGAAGGATGGTGCCATGGCTAAAGGGGTACGCCAATAGGCGGGGATGTGCGGCGGATGCCGACTTGCTGCTAACGGGGTTTAGTTCGGGGCTCTTTATTCCACATAAAGAGCAGGTACCGGGGGTTTTTGGGGGTAACTTGAAATCGGCACGGGAATTCCCGGGGGTTGTGAGGGAGAAGTTGCGCAAGGAGGTAGCGTTGGGTCAGATGGCAGGACCTTTCAAAGAACCGCCCTTGAAGGGTCTCCGAATTTCTCCGCTGGGGGTGGTCCCGAAGAAAGGGGCAGGCCAATTCCGGATGATACATCATCTGTCGCACCCAAAGGGGCTGTCAGTCAACGATGGGATTGACCCAGAGTTGGTGTCAGTGAATTATGCTTCCTTTGACAGGGCAGTGGCGTTGGTGAGAAAGGCTGGAAAGGGGGCATTGCTGGCCAAGGCGGATGTGGAATCAGCGTTCAGGCTGCTGCCAGTGCACCCTAAGTGCCATCACTTGCTGGGGTGTTCGTTTGAGGGAGCTTTTTTCGTGGACATGTGCCTGCCAATGGGCTGTTCAATCTCCTGTGCGTACTTTGAAAAATTTAGTTCCTTTGTCGAATGGGTGGTCAGGCAGAAGGCAAAAAAATCCTTGGTGGTCCATTACCTGGACGATTTCTTGTTCGTGGGTGCAGCGGGTTCAGGGGATTGCGAACTCCTAGTGAAGGTGTTCGGGGAGGTAACCAGGGATTTTGGTATCCCGGTTGCGGCTGAAAAATCGGAGGGGCCGGTGTCATCTTTGAGCTTTCTGGGTATACAATTGGACATGATTCGGATGGAATGCAGGCTCCCAGAGGATAAAGTGACAGACTTGAAGGGCGTGCTGGGGGAAGCGCTGGCCGCCAGGAAGATGACGTTGAGGCAGCTCCAGTCGCTGCTGGGGAAGTTAAACTTAGCATGCCGGATCATCCCCATTGGCAGGGCATTCTGCCGCCGGTTGTCGTTGGCGACGGCGGGAGTGTCAGATCCAAGGCACCACATCAGAGTGACGAGGGAAATGAAGGAGGACTTGAGAGTGTGTGTCACTTTTCTGGACGAATTCAATGGCAGATTGATTATCCAGGAGGTAGGTTGGTCGGATAACGACTGCGTCGGGGGCCCAGGGGTTCGGGGCTTACCTTCAAGGAAAATGGTGTGCTGACAGGTGGCCGGGCAGCTGGAGGGAGAGTGGTTTGACCAAGAACCTCACGTTCCTGGAGTTTTTCCCGGTAGTAGTCGCGTTGCGGGTATGGCCCCATATCTTGAGGGATAAAAGGGTCACCTTCCATTCGGATAACCTGGGGGTGGTGATGGCCATTAACAGGTTGACGGCGAGTTTCCCCCCGGTGGTCAAGTTGCTGAGAGCGTTTGTGTTGGAGTGTTTGAGGAATAACATAGCTTTCAGAGCTGTGCATGTGCCGGGTAAGCTGAATGTGATTGCTGACGCTTTGTCCCGTTTGCAGTGGGAGCGGTTCCGGGCAGCAGCACAGGAGGCAGACGAGGAAGGCGTGCCTTGCCCGAGGGATCTATGGAGCTTGGGCATGGGGTAATTGACTTGATACGAGGGTCATTGGCAGGCGCCACATGGAAGGCATACGCCCGGGTGTGGAAGCAATGGTGTGAGTTGCAGGGGGGGAGGCATTTACTGGAGGATGAGGACAACCAATTAAGGGTGCTGTTGGCCTGGATAGAAAGGTGGGGGGAGGAGAGGCTGTCGCCTTCAGAAATAAAGAAAAGGGTGGCGGCCTTAGCGTTTTGGTTCCAGTTGGTGGGGGGGTGGAGACCTCACAAAGGTGTTTATGGTAAGGATGGTGGTGAGAGGTTTGTGCAGGGGGAGAAGGAGAAGTGACGGCAGGAGGCCGGTGACGTTCGCTGTGTTGGAAAAGGTAGTGGGTTGTTTAAGAGGGTTGTGTGTCTCTGAATTTGAGGTAGCGCTGTTCAAGGCGGCTTTTATCCTAGCGTTTTTCGGGAATTGGTGGGGCGGAACAGGAGAGACAAAGGGGGTCTTCAAGGTGGGGAGGTGATTGTGAGTGAAGGGACGGTTTCTGCAACCCGTGTTTTCCTCAGTCTCTGCCCCAAGGGAGAGGGGCCATTGTTTGTCCATGCTGATGGGTCTATATTGTCGAAATACCAGTTTATTGCGGTTTTCAGGAAGGCCTTGGGGAGGATGGGAATGGGGGCCATGGAATTTGGATCCCATTCATTTAGGATTGGGGCGGCGACTGAGGCGGCAGGGTTGGGTTTGGATGTGGCTGCGATTAAGAGGATTGGGAGGTGGGGATCGGATAGGTTTCAGGGATATGTGAGGCCAGGGCTAAGGGCCTGAAGGCAGGGTGGGAGCTGATACGGCTTTCTTTGTCTTGACAGGTCCGGTGAAGTGCTGGGTGATCGGGCACTCATACATTTATTGGGCCAGGAAGGCTGCCGCGGTGAAGGACGATGGATTACAGTTGGGACTTGCTAGGGAGCAGGTGGAGATAAAGTGGTATGAAGTGGGATCAGCTAGTGAGGAAGGTGGTGGAGTTTTCTAGATTGTTTTCTAACCCGCAGGTTTTGGTCATACATGTCGGGGGAAATGATTTGGGATTCATGTCCCAGAAAGAGTTGGTGGAGGACATGAAGAGGGGTATTGACCGGTTGCGACAGCTCATTCCTGGGGTCATCATTGTATGGTCTGAGATTGAGAGTCGGTTGGTGTGGAGGGCAGCATGGGATCTGGGGAGATTGGAGGCTTCCAGACGGAAGATCAATAGGATGATGAGCGGGTATGTGAGGCGTGTTGGGGGTATAGGCTTGAGGCATGTGGAGTTTGAAGGGGAATTGGGGAGGTGCTTTTATTTGAAAGACGGGGTCCACCTTAATGAGGTGGGGCTTCACCTATTTAACTTTACTTTGAAAGAGGGGATCGAGAAGGCCTTGGCTCTGGGTGGCGGTTCTCACCCGGAGGGTGAGAGGTGGCGGGGTGCTTGCCCTGGTAGGTAGAGGCTTACGCCTGTTAAGAGATGGTTGGGACTTCCTGTTTCAGCAACAGGGGGTTGGTTAATGGTGGTAGCCCCTCCCCTGATTTGGGCGGGGCTTGTAAGATGAATAAGTGGGGGCAAGCACTGGGTTGTTTATAAAAGTTGATGTTATTTATGTTTATTTATTGTTAATAAAGGAGCTGCGGCCTTTCAATCCCAACTATAAGTGTGTGGTGTGTTTATTGGGTAAGGTGCAGAGTCAACTTGACTATGGGGGGTCAAGTAGGAACCCTGTATGAGAGGATGGAAGGAAGGGTTATGTGACCCCACTAGGAAGAAGACAGGTGGTTAAAGAAAGGACAGGGGGCTGGGCTGAAGAAGGGGTTTATAAACATAAGACAGGAAGTGGCAACACACATTTTGATCAGAAGCAGCACTGTGGGGGATTAATTTCCCGCCCTCCCTCCCTGTGTCACACATATGCAATTCACCGTTATTGTATACTACTGTCCCTTTAAGTTCTTACTACAAATTCCTTTAAATACCTCCCTCAACCTTAAGTCAGTGCTTGGTATTGATTTTCTGTCCACCCAAGCTCCACCCAAACCTCCCAACCTGCTTGGAGATCACTCAGTTCGGATACTGACAGCCTGTGCCTTCCTAGCTCCTCACAGACCTGCTACGCTATTCCGGAACTTGGCCTCTGTGACGTCACACGCCGTATTCAGCCGCCACAAGCCAGCTCTCACTGCTCTCACCGCTGACACCGCTGCTGCAGTTTACTCTCTACTACAGCCCGCTAAAGGTACCATTACTAAGAAGATCTCTCATAAGTTTTTGCCAATCTGACTTTAGTGTTTATTCCATATCAAGGTACCTGTTCCTATTTTTCTGACACTTTGTTTTGCCTGACCCTCCGCTGCTTCAGTTACCTTATTTTTGGCCGTTAATTTTCATTTTGCGCATATATATTGTATTTCATATTTTCTACCTGTGATTTCAAGGAAGCAAGATACACTGCTGAAAACCTTACTTAATATTTGCTGCGTCAGCCATAGTTCAATCTGCTGCAACTTGCTTATCATATAACAAACTGCTTCATGTGTGTGTGCTGGGATTTTACTTGTTACACCGGGGTAATGCTCATGTAATTTCCTGCTACATACTTAGCAACAACCTTTCAAAATCATATATCAGCAGCTGTGGTCCAACTTCTATTTTTGTCTTCTTTCCAGACATTACAGAAATACCAAGCCCTGATAAAATGGACCCAACTGATATGTCAGCTCATATGCAAACATTAAGCACTAAAGTAGATATGTTAACTGAAGGGCTCACAGCACTCAAATTAGAGAATGATAATTTAAAAACATACATAAAGGAGGTAGTGGATAGAAAACCCCCTCCCCAGGAACCCCAAATTAGTGCTCCTGAACCTTTTACAGGTGATAGAAAAACTTTCAGAGAATTTAAGAATTCATGCTACCTGTTGTTTACCCTCAAACCTTATACCTATCCTAATGATAGGATAAAGGTTATGACCACCATCTCTTACTTAAGAGCAGAGCCCAGAGCATGGGCAAACACCTTTTTAGAGCACAACGATGACATCCTTAATTCCTTAGACTCCTTTTTCTCTGCCCTTGCACAAATCTATGATGACCCCTTTAAACAACAGACGGCTGAAACAGCTATGAGGTCCCTAAAGCAGAGGAAAAGAGAGGTTGAGGAATATATCTCCGAATTTAAAAGGTGGGCTCCTGACACCCAATGGAATAACTTGTCTCTGCGAAACCAATTTCGCCTAGGGTTGTCAGAAGCCATTAAGGATGAACTATCACGTACCCAAATACCCCCTACTCTTGAACAACTCATAGATATCAGTATTTGCATAGATAGGAGGCTTAGGGAAAGACATCATGAAAGAAGTAGTCACGACTCACCCTATAGGCAAAAAACCACATCAACTCCACCCACAACACATTCAAAACCCCCAGCTGAACCTATCGATATCGCCTTTCTACGAGGTCCTCTGAGCTCCCAGGAAAAGTTAAGGCGTCGCACAAATAATCTTTGCATGTACTGCGCATCAGAAGACCATGGGGTCAGAGACTGTCCTAACTTAACCCGTCAAAGAAAGGGTAAGATGCTTACTCCCACTTCCTCAATAAAAAGCATTCTCAAATCTGCTCATTACTGTAAAATTCCTCTTGTCTTACAGTGGGACCAAACTCGGGTGACACTTCAAGGGATCATTGACTCTGGTGCCTCTCTCTCTTACATAGACGGTTCTTTCTGTAAAATAAATAAAATACCCCTGCATAAGAAATTGTCTCCTGTCTACTTAAGGGGGATTGATGGTAAGGTTCTCTCCACTGGTCCAGTTACCTTCGAAACCATTCCCATCTTAATGTCAACAGAATGCCATCACAGGGAGTATATTAAATTTGACGTTATTACCTCTCCTGATTTTCCTTTGATATTAGGGCTACAGTGGCTTCGGCAACATGATCCCTTGATATCATGGTCCTCACTCTCCTTACAATTTAACTCTGAGTACTGCAAAACTACCTGCTACCCACATCTACTTCTACAAAACACCTCAGAGAGTTTACAATCAAACATACCTATGGACTATGCAGAGTTGATGTATTTAGTAAAACCCAATCTGAAACTCTTCCTCCACACAGGCCATATGACTGCCCCATAGATTTACTACCTGGAGCAGTCATACCATGTGGTCACATATTCCCTCTCTCCAAACCGGAATTACTACACCTCAGATCCTACATCGACGAAAACTTAAAAAAAGGCTTCATCAGGCCATCAACCTCCCCTGCTGCAGCAGCAGGTATCTTCTTTGTAAAGAATAAGGACAGTTCTTTAAGACCTATAGTGGATTATAGGCAGTTAAATAAAATAACCATAAAAAACCGTTACCCCTTACCGCTGATTCCGGAACTAATTGAGCGGTTGGTAGGCTCTAAGATCTTCACCAAGTTAGATCTTAGGGGCGCGTACAACTTGATCAGGATGCGGGCAGGAGACGAATGGCTGACTGCATTTCGTACCCGTTATGGGTTATACGAATATGTAGTTATGCCATTCGGTCTCTGCAATGCCCCTGCCACCTTCCAGCACCTGATCAATGACATCTTCAAGGATGTGCTAGACACTTACGTCGTTATCTACTTGGACGACATTTTAATTTTCTCAAAGACCCTCGCTGAGCACAAGATGCATGTCCGTCAGGTTCTTACACGTCTACGAAACAATTCATTATTTGTGAAGGCCGAAAAATGTACGTTCCACGTAAACAGTATTCCCTTCCTGGGCTACATTATATCTGATATGGGAATACGCATGGACCAAAATAAGATCAAAACAGTATTAGATTGGCCTGTTCCCACAACTAGAAAACAAGTTCAAAGTTTTCTTGGTTTTGCCAACTTTTACAGAAAATGTATTAAGAACTATTCTACTCTGGCAAAACCACTCACTGATCTCACAAAACAAAATATCAAATTTGTCTGGTCCAACACCACCCAAGAAGCTTTCGACAAATTGAAGACAAGTTTCACATCTGCTCCTATCCTCAGGTATCCTAACACCGAACTCCCATTCACCCTTGAAGTAGATGCCTCAGACTTCGCTCTTGGAGCCATCCTGTCACAAAGAGAGTCTCACCAACAACCACTGCACCCAGTAGCTTACTACTCTAGGTCCTTGACCTCTGCAGAAAGACATTACCCGGTGGGTGAGAAGGAGCTCCTTGCCATAAAGGCTGCTTTCGAACAATGGAGACACCTACTTGAAGGAGCCTCAACACCTACCATTGTATACACTGACCACAGGAATCTACAGTTTCTTAAATCCACTAGAACGCTTTCTGCCCGCCAAGTCCGCTGGAATCTCTTCCTATCACGCTTCAACTTCCTCATCACTTACAGACCTGCGAGCAAAAATGGCAAAGCAGATGCTCTCTCTCGGATACCACACACATTGGTAGATCATACCTTTAACCGGCACGTTATCCCAGAAAATAATTTCCTTCTCTTCTTGATAGATTCCCTACCGCTTCTACGGTCCGAACAAATCAAAGATCCATTAAAACCTCTACATCTCTTACGAAGGAATAACGACGGAGTTTATTGCCACAACCAGAAGTTTTACATTCCCCCTTCTCTATGTGACCAACTTCTACGCTCTGCATATGACTCACCTCTTGGTGGACATTGTGGGTTGCAAAAAACGAAAGAACTCTTACAGAGGTCATATTGGTGGCCTACCATCCTTCCTGATGTCACTCAGTTCATAAACACCTGTCGAGCCTGTACCATCTCAAAAAGAAGTAAGAGGCCTCCCTTCGGACTCCTGCTTACCACACCTACTCCAGATAAACCCTGGCAAGAAATCGCCTTGGACTATATAGTAGATCTGCCAAAATCAGACAAAAACACAACTATACTTGTTGTAGTAGATCTGTTTAGTAAAATGCTCCACTTGATACCTTATCACAAGCTCCCAACTGCTGCTGAGACCATCCATTTATTGCTTGTGAATGTCATTAAACTACATGGACTTCCTAGTAAAATATTAACTGACCGTGGGTCTCAGTTCACTAGCTCTTTATGGTCTGCTTTCTGTAAACAGTTCTCCATTGACAAATCCCTGTCTTCTTCATATCATCCTCAGACAAACGGACAGACAGAGAGGTGCAACCAATGGGTGGAGCAGTTCCTACGAACATTTTGTCATAATAACCAACATTCTTGGTCCCAACAGTTACACTTTGCTGAATTCGTCTTCAACAATACTATACACTCAACCACTAAACAGACACCCTTCTATACCAACTATGGTTTCCATCCGAAATTCCAATATCTTCCAGACTTAGCCGCAAACCATCCTCACATATCAGACCTAACCTCCACCATGGATTCAAATTTCACTACTGTTAAACATGCCATTGAAGACGCAAAACTCATACAGAAAAGATACTATGACTTACGCCGTACACCTCCACCTGCATACTCTGTTGGAGATCTCGTATGGCTCTCCACCAAGAATCTTCGATTATCCACGCCATCTAGGAAACTCTCACCACTCTTCATAGGACATTTTCCTATACAAAAGATCATAAATTGTAACGCAGTTCGCCTCACTCTGCCAACCACCTTAAAAATACATCCTACCTTCCACGTCTCCCTTTTGAAACCCTACCGCCATGTTCGTGACCGTGGCTTAGATGCCACTTTGCCTCCTGTATCTGTGGACCCTAACCTGGAATATGAGGTTGAGGATATTTTGGACAGCAGACTATCGAGGGGTGTGTTGCAATATCTTATTAAATGGAAAAACTACCCTTTGGAACATAACTCTTGGGAACCTTCTTCTAACATCTCTGCACCCAGACTGATATCCCGATTCCATCAGAGGTTTCCTGATCGGCCTCGATCTTGAGCTACGGTGCCGCTCCTTGGAGGGGGTATCCTGTCACACATATGCAATTCACCGTTATTGTATACTACTGTCCCTTTAAGTTCTTTCTACAAATTCTTTTAAATACCTCCCTCAACCTTAAGTCAGTGCTTGGTATTGATTTTCTGTCCACCCAAGCTCCACCCAAACCTCCCAACCTGCTTGGAGATCACTCAGTTCGGATACTGACAGCCTGTGCCTTCCTAGCTCCTCACAGACCTGCTACGCTATTCCGGAACTTGGCCTCTGTGACGTCACACGCCGTATTCAGCCGCCACAAGCCAGCTCTCACTGCTCTCACCGCTGACACCGCTGCTGCGGTTTACTCTCTACTACAGCCCGCTAAAGGTACCATTACTAAGAAGATCTCTCATAAGTTTTTGCCAATCTGACTTTAGTGTTTATTCCATATCAAGGTACCTGTTCCTATTTTTCTGACACTTTGTTTTGCCTGACCCTCCGCTGCTTCAGTTACCTTATTTTTGGCCGTTAATTTTCATTTTGCGCATATATATTGTATTTCATATTTTCTACCTGTGATTTCAAGGAAGCAAGATACACTGCTGAAAACCTTACTTAATATTTGCTGCGTCAGCCATAGTTCAATCTGCTGCAACTTGCTTATCATATAACAAACTGCTTCATGTGTGTGTGCTGGGATTTTACTTGTTACACCGGGGTAATGCTCATGTAATTTCCTGCTACATACTTAGCAACAACCTTTCAAAATCATATATCAGCAGCTGTGGTCCAACTTCTATTTTTGTCTTCTTTCCAGACATTACAGAAATACCAAGCCCTGATAAAATGGACCCAACTGTCAGCTCATATGCAAACATTAAGCACTAAAGTAGATATGTTAACTGAAGGGCTCACAGCACTCAAATTAGAGAATGATAATTTAAAAACATACATAAAGGAGGTAGTGGATAGAAAACCCCCTCCCCAGGAACCCCAAATTAGTGCTCCTGAACCTTTTACAGGTGATAGAAAAACTTTCAGAGAATTTAAGAATTCATGCTACCTGTTGTTTACCCTCAAACCTTATACCTATCCTAATGATAGGATAAAGGTTATGACCACCATCTCTTACTTAAGAGCAGAGCCCAGAGCATGGGCAAACACCTTTTTAGAGCACAACGATGACATCCTTAATTCCTTAGACTCCTTTTTCTCTGCCCTTGCACAAATCTATGATGACCCCTTTAAACAACAGACGGCTGAAACAGCTATGAGGTCCCTAAAGCAGAGGAAAAGAGAGGTTGAGGAATATATCTCCGAATTTAAAAGGTGGGCTCCTGACACCCAATGGAACAACTTGTCTCTGCGAAACCAATTTCGCCTAGGGTTGTCAGAAGCCATTAAGGATGAACTATCACGTACCCAAATACCCCCTACTCTTGAACAACTCATAGATCTCAGTATTTGCATAGATAGGAGGCTTAGGGAAAGACATCATGAAAGAAGTAGTCACGACTCACCCTATAGGCAAAAAACCACATCAACTCCACCCACAACACATTCAAAACCCCCAGCTGAACCTATCGATATCGCCTTTCTACGAGGTCCTCTGAGCTCCCAGGAAAAGTTAAGGCGTCGCACAAATAATCTTTGCATGTACTACGCATCAGAAGACCATGGGGTCAGAGACTGTCCTAACTTAACCCGTCAAAGAAAGGGTAAGATGCTTACTCCCACTTCCTCAATAAAAAGCATTCTCAAATCTGCTCATTACTGTAAAATTCCTCTTGTCTTACAGTGGGACCAAACTCGGGTGACACTTCAAGGGATCATTGACTCTGGTGCCTCTCTCTCTTACATAGACGGTTCTTTCTGTAAAATAAATAAAATACCCCTGCATAAGAAATTGTCTCCTGTCTACTTAAGGGGGATTGATGGTAAGGTTCTCTCCACTGGTCCAGTTACCTTCGAAACCATTCCCATCTTAATGTCAACAGAATGCCATCACAGGGAGTATATTAAATTTGACGTTATTACCTCTCCTGATTTTCCTTTGATATTAGGGCTACAGTGGCTTCGGCAACATGATCCCTTGATATCATGGTCCTCACTCTCCTTACAATTTAACTCTGAGTACTGCAAAACTACCTGCTACCCCCATCTACTTCTACAAAACACCTCAGAGAGTTTACAGTCAAATGTACCTATGGACTATGCAGAGTTCAAAGATGTATTTAGTAAAACCCAATCTGAAACTCTTCCTCCACACAGGCCATATGACTGCCCCATAGATTTACTACCTGGAGCAGTCATACCATGTGGTCACATATTCCCTCTCTCCAAACCGGAATTACTACACCTCAGATCCTACATCGACGAAAACTTTAAAAAAGGCTTCATCAGGCCATCAACCTCCCCTGCTGCAGCAGCAGGTATCTTCTTTGTAAAGAATAAGGACAGTTCTTTAAGACCTATAGTGGATTATAGGCAGTTAAATAAAATAAACATAAAAAACCGTTACCCCTTGCCGCTGATTCCGGAACTAATTGAGCGGTTGGTAGGCTCTAAGATCTTCACCAAGTTAGATCTTAGGGGCGCGTACAACTTGATCAGGATGCGGGCAGGAGACGAATGGCTGACTGCATTTCGTACCCGTTATGGGTTATACGAATATGTAGTTATGCCATTCGGTCTCTGCAATGCCCCTGCCACCTTCCAGCACCTGATCAATGACATCTTCAAGGATGTGCTAGACACTTATGTCGTTATCTACTTGGACGACATTTTAATTTTCTCAAAGACCCTCGCTGAGCACAAGATGCATGTCCGTTCGGTTCTTACACGTCTACGAAACAATTCATTATTTGTGAAGGCCGAAAAATGTACGTTCCACGTAAACAGTATTCCCTTCCTGGGCTACATTATATCTGATATGGGAATACGCATGGACCAAAATAAGATCAAAACAGTATTAGATTGGCCTGTTCCCACAACTAGAAAACAAGTTCAAAGTTTTCTTGGTTTTGCCAACTTTTACAGAAAATGTATTAAGAACTATTCTACTCTGGCAAAACCACTCACTGATCTCACAAAACAAAATATCAAATTTGTCTGGTCCAACACCACCCAAGAAGCTTTCGACAAATTGAAGACAAGTTTCACATCTGCTCCTATCCTCAGGTATCCTAACACCGAACTCCCATTCACCCTTGAAGTAGATGCCTCAGACTTCGCTCTTGGAGCCATCCTGTCACAAAGAGAGTCTCACCAACAACCACTGCACCCAGTAGCTTACTACTCTAGGTCCTTGACCTCTGCAGAAAGACATTACCCGGTGGGTGAGAAGGAGCTCCTTGCCATAAAGGCTGCTTTCGAACAATGGAGACACCTACTTGAAGGAGCCTCAACACCTACCATTGTATACACTGACCACAGGAATCTACAGTTTCTTAAATCCACTAGAACGCTTTCTGCCCGCCAAGTCCGCTGGAATCTCTTCCTATCACGCTTCAACTTCCTCATCACTTACAGACCTGCGAGCAAAAATGGCAAAGCAGATGCTCTCTCTCGGATACCACACACATTGGTAGATCATACCTTTAACCGGCACGTTATCCCAGAAAATAATTTCCTTCTCTTCTTGATAGATTCCCTACCGCTTCTACAGTCCGAACAAATCAAAGATCCATTAAAACCTCTACATCTCTTACGAAGGAATAACAACGGAGTTTATTGCCACAACCAGAAGTTTTACATTCCCCCTTCTCTATGTGACCAACTTCTACGCTCTGCATATGACTCACCTCTTGGTGGACATTGTGGGTTGCAAAAAACGAAAGAACTCTTACAGAGGTCATATTGGTGGCCTACCATCCTTCCTGATGTCACTCAGTTCATAAACACCTGTCGAGCCTGTACCATCTCAAAAAGAAGTAAGAGGCCTCCCTTCGGACTCCTGCTTACCACACCTACTCCAGATAAACCCTGGCAAGAAATCGCCTTGGACTATATAGTAGATCTGCCAAAATCAGACAAAAACACAACTATACTTGTTGTAGTAGATCTGTTTAGTAAAATGCTCCACTTGATACCTTATCACAAGCTCCCAACTGCTGCTGAGACCATCCATTTATTGCTTGTGAATGTCATTAAACTACATGGACTTCCTAGTAAAATATTAACTGACCGTGGGTCTCAGTTCACTAGCTCTTTATGGTCTGCTTTCTGTAAACAGTTCTCCATTGACAAATCCCTGTCTTCTTCATATCATCCTCAGACAAACGGACAGACAGAGAGGTGCAACCAATGGGTGGAGCAGTTCCTACGAACATTTTGTCATAATAACCAACATTCTTGGTCCCAACAGTTACACTTTGCTGAATTCGTCTTCAACAATACTATACACTCAACCACTAAACAGACACCCTTCTATACCAACTATGGTTTCCATCCGAAATTCCAATATCTTCCAGACTTAGCCGCAAACCATCCTCACATATCAGACCTAACCTCCACCATGGATTCAAATTTCACTACTGTTAAACATGCCATTGAAGACGCAAAACTCATACAGAAAAGATACTATGACTTACGCCGTACACCTCCACCTGCATACTCTGTTGGAGATCTCGTATGGCTCTCCACCAAGAATCTTCGATTATCCACGCCATCTAGGAAACTCTCACCACTCTTCATAGGACCTTTTCCTATACAAAAGATCATAAATTGTAACGCAGTTCGCCTCACTCTGCCAACCACCTTAAAAATACATCCTACCTTCCACGTCTCCCTTTTGAAACCCTACCGCCATGTTCGTGACCGTGGCTTAGATGCCACTTTGCCTCCTGTATCTGTGGACCCTAACCTGGAATATGAGGTTGAGGATATTTTGGACAGCAGACTATCGAGGGGTGTGTTGCAATATCTTATTAAATGGAAAAACTACCCTTTGGAACATAACTCTTGGGAACCTTCTTCTAACATCTCTGCACCCAGACTGATATCCCGATTCCATCAGAGGTTTCCTGATCGGCCTCGATCTTGAGCTACGGTGCCGCTCCTTGGAGGGGGTATCCTGTCACACATATGCAATTCACCGTTATTGTATACTACTGTCCCTTTAAGTTCTTTCTACAAATTCCTTTAAATACCTCCCTCAACCTTAAGTCAGTGCTTGGTATTGATTTTCTGTCCACCCAAGCTCCACCCAAACCTCCCAACCTGCTTGGAGATCACTCAGTTCGGATACTGACAGCCTGTGCCTTCCTAGCTCCTCACAGACCTGCTACGCTATTCTGGAACTTGGCCTCTGTGACGTCACACGCCGTATTCAGCCGCCACAAGCCAGCTCTCACTGCTCTCACCACTGACACCGCTGCTGCGGTTTACTCTCTACTACAGCCCGCTAAAGGTACCATTACTAAGAAGATCTCTCATAAGTTTTTGCCAATCTGACTTTAGTGTTTATTCCATATCAAGGTACCTGTTCCTATTTTTCTGACACTTTGTTTTGCCTGACCCTCCGCTGCTTCAGTTACCTTATTTTTGGCCGTTAATTTTCATTTTGCGCATATATATTGTATTTCATATTTTCTACCTGTGATTTCAAGGAAGCAAGATACACTGCTGAAAACCTTACTTAATATTTGCTGCGTCAGCCATAGTTCAATCTGCTGCAACTTGCTTATCATATAACAAACTGCTTCATGTGTGTGTGCTGGGATTTTACTTGTTACACCGGGGTAATGCTCATGTAATTTCCTGCTACATACTTAGCAACAACCTTTCAAAATCATATATCAGCAGCTGTGGTCCAACTTCTATTTTTGTCTTCTTTCCAGACATTACACCCTGGAATCTGGCTGAGTAGGTTGTCACAGCATTGGCGGGGTGCTTGCCCTGGTAGGTAGAGGCTTACTCCTGTTAAGAGATGGTTGGGACATCCTGTTTCAGCAACAGGGGGTTGGTTAATGGTGGTAGCCCCTCCCCTGATTTGGGCGGGGCTTGTAAGATGAATAAGTGGGGGCAAGCACTGGGTTGTTTATAAAAGTTGATGTTATTTATGTTTATTTATTGTTAATAAAGGAGCTGCGGCCTTTCAATCCCAACTAATAAGTGTGTGGTGTGTTTATTGGGTAAGGTGCAGAGTCAACTTGACTATGGGGGGGTCAAGTTCATCATTATTATTAAATAAAGTCTAAATGACATACATCATTTCTGCCAGAATCTGATGATATCATTCTCTGAATTAAAACCCAATGGCACTAAACATCTGGTTTTGAAAATGCAGTATATTTCTTGTTTACCGAGTATAGACAACTTGTCTCCACCTCTAGGTGGTACTTTTACTTGTTCAATAGCCTGCCATTTAAAATGAGTCACATCTTGATGGTGGCAGTCTATAAAATGTGAGGAGAGTGCTGAGCATCTGCGTTTGCTCGTAATGTAAGACAGATGTTCTCTGATTCGTTTACCAACCTCTCTAGTGGTTCTCCCTGTATATTGTTTTCTACACTGGGTGCACTCAATGATATAAATAACAAAGGTGCTTTTGCAGTTTATACATCCCTTAGTATCATACTGTTCTCCTGTAACATGGGATCTGAATGTATTGGAAATACTTAGATGATCACATGATGTACAGGTTTTTCGCCCACATTTGTAGGTGCCATTGTGCCTCATCCAGGATGACCCAGAGTTTGAATCAGTCCTTAGCATGCTTGGTGCAAGAATATTGCCCAAGGTAACATTCCTTTTAGGAACGAACATGCAACCCTGTTCAATAGTCTGTCTAAGACCTTTATCTCCCATCAAAATGGGAAGATTTTTCTGAACTATTTTACATACATCATCATATTGATTTGAATATGATGTGATAAATTTTGGTTTAGACATGTTTTGATTACTTCCATTTTTCTCAGGCTTGCCCCTGCTATTTAGCAGTTGGGTTCTATCAATTTCTTTGCTAGAAAAATAAGCGTTATTGATGGTACTCTTTGGATAACCTCTCTTAAACATGCGTGTTCTCAGATCTCTGCTCTCAGACCGAAAGGTACTTTCCTGGGAACAGTTTTGTTTTGCCCTTAAAAATTGGCCCTTAGCAATGCCTTTGAATACATGCTGTGGATGACAGCTACGGGCATGCAAAAGACTGTTGCCAGAGATGGGCTTGCGGTAGAGAGCAGAGTTCACTTTACTATACTTGGCAACACCTGAAAGGGTGACATCCAGAAAGTTAATCTGTGTTTTATGCCATTCATAAGTAAATTGCAATCCCACATTGTTAGTGTTTAAGATGGCAACAAAGTCACTGGCCTTCTGTGTATCAGATGACCAAACTAACAGTAAGTCATCTATAAATCTGACATATTGAACAATATGTTCAGAGGGGGCGCCACCACCTCCATAGATGTGGCACCTCTCCCACCAACCCATAAAAAGGTTGGCATAGGTGGGGGCAAACTTTGCCCCCATAGCGGTGCCACATCTCTGGAGGTAGTAGCGACCCTGGAACATGAAAAAGTTATGCTCCAGTAAAAATTGTACGATTCTCACAATCAATTTTTTTGATTCGGATGACAAATCAGTAAACAAGTCAAGAAAAAATTCCACTGCATATAGACCATGGACATGTGGAATGGAGGAGTACAGGGACACCACATCGATGGTGAGCCAACTGTACTCCTCCCTCCACGCCAGAGGCTCCATGATTTGTAAGACATGTGATGTGTCTCTAACATAACTAGGTAATAGGTGTACTAGTGGCTGTAGGTAATCATCAACCCACTTAGATAGAGGCTCCAATAAGGAACCTATACCTGCCACTATTGGTCTTCCCCTAATGTTGATTAGGCTTTTATGTACCTTTGGGAGGTGGTGGAAGATGGGTGTCACTGGATCTGAAACTAGGCAAAGCCTAGCAGTATCCTGATCCATGAGACCCTCCTCCACCACCTCATCCAAAAGATAAGACAATTCTCGTGTAAATGCTGCAGTTGGATTAGAGGAGAGGACAGAATAGGTGTTGGTATCACCAAGTTGTTTTAATGCCTCCTGATTATAGTCCACCGTGTCTATAACCACCACACTCCCTCCTTTATCAGATTGCCTGATCACTATTTTATCATTCTTTTGTAGATTTAATAGGGCTTCTCTCTGTTTAAATGAGAGATTTGATGGACCAAGTTCCAATGAGTTTGAAAGATCATTAAGGTCTTCAACTACCCGTTCATGATATAATTCAAGTAATTTGCCCCTAGCCTGTGTTGGATAAAATTGTGACTTATCTTTAAGCTTAGGTTTTATTCTTGAGATCTGGGATTGTTCATTATCCAAATTCTCACTATCTAGATCTTCAAGTGTGACAATGGCACATGAGTCTGCAAAAGAAACATTTTTGGCGACACTTGAGTCTATGGATGGAATATCACTATCCTCAGTTCTCAATTGATCAGAATTTTGAAAGAACTTTCTAAGTGTTAGATTCCTGATTAGTTTGTTAAGGTCAAGGATAGTTTGAAACAAATTAAACAACTTCCTAGAGGGTACAAAGCCCAAGCCCAAATTTAGTAAGCTAGTTTCCTCTTCAGTCAAATTATAAGAGGAAATATTTATCACCATGTTTACTGGTATTTCTTTGTTTTGGTTTGTTTCCCCCTCAGGGTATATCTCATCTGCTGTATATTTGTCTGTATGTTTGTCTCCTCTAAGGATCCTCCTCCCCCCTGAAATTGTTTCGGGACCTCCTGAAAAACCTGTGGGTTGGTATTAGCCTTAGCTGATGGTGCATGGGTTGCTAAAGGACCATTAGTTTTAGGTCTGGTTCCCTGACTGGGGTGTCACTTTAGGCAATGTGGGATTGCAATTTACTTATGAATGGCATAAAACACAGATTAACTTTCTGGATGTCACCCTTTCAGGTGATGCCAAGTATAGTAAAGTGAACTCTGCTCTCTACCGCAAGCCCATCTCTGGCAACAGTCTTTTGCATGCCCGTAGCTGTCATCCACACACAGCATGTATTCAAAGGCATTGCTAAGGGCCAATTTTTAAGGGCAAAACAAAACTGTTCCCAGGAAAGTACCTTTCGGTCTGAGAGCAGAGATCTGAGAACACGCATGTTTAAGAGAGGTTATCCAAAGAGTACCATCAATAACGCTTATTTTTCTAGCAAAGAAATTGATAGAACCCAACTGCTAAATAGCAGGGGCAAGCCTGAGAAAAATGGAAGTAATCAAAACATGTCTAAACCAAAATTTATCACATCATATTCAAATCAATATGATGATGTATGTAAAATAGTTCAGAAAAATCTTCCCATTTTGATGGGAGATAAAGGTCTTAGACAGACTATTGAACAGGGTTGCATGTTCGTTCCTAAAAGGAATGTTACCTTGGGCAATATTCTTGCACCAAGCATGCTAAGGACTGATTCAACTTCTGGGTCATCCTGGATGAGGCACAATGGCACCTACAAATGTGGGCGAAAAACCTGTACATCATGTGATCATCTAAGTATTTCCAATACATTCAGATCCCATGTTACAGGAGAACAGTATGATACTAAGGGATGCATAAACTGCAAAAGCACCTTTGCTATTTATATCATTGAGTGCACCCAATGTAGAAAACAATATACAGGGAGAACCACTAGAGAGGTTGGTAAACGAATCAGAGAACATCTGTCTTGCATTACGAGCAAACGCAGATGCTCAGCACTCTCCTCACATTTTATAGACTGCCACCATCAAGATGTGACTCATTTTAAATCGCAGGCTATTGAACAAGTAAAAGTACCACCTAGAGGTGGAGACAAGTTGTCTATACTCTGTAAACAAGAAATATACTGGATTTTCAAAACCAGATGTTTAGTGCCATTGGGTTTTAATTCAGAGAATGATATCATCAATTTCTGGCAGAAATGATGTATGTCATTTAGACTTTATTTAATAATAATGATGAACTTTTTCTCCAGACCTCTCAGACTAGATATCATCCTGTAAGGGAGATATTTCATGATTAATATCATATATTACTAATTCTTAGGATTACTACACTCACTAGCTATTTTAGGTATACCATTAGGGATCTCTTTATATAGGCTTCTTTGACGCTTTATCTTAATGTACGTTTCGATAGTGTTTTAAGAATAGATTTAACTATATACATATACTCCTTTTTACAAGACTAATCATAGGTATACCTTTTCATGTGCTATAATTATTATCTTGGATGTTCACATTCTGAGGGTGTTTTCTCTACACAGACAATAGGTGCCTAATAACCAATGTTTGATATATCATTTTTGGTGATTTTTAAGTCCCTTTATGTATATGTGTATAGATATACATATATGTACATACTTATGTATTTATGTGTGTATGTATATGTGTATAGATATACATATATGTACATACTTATGTATTTATGTGTGTATGTATATGTGTATAGATATACATATATGTACATACTTATGTATTTATGTGTGTATGTATATGTGTATAGATATACATATATGTACATACTTATGTATTTATGTGTGTATGTATGTGTGTATAGATATACATATATGTACATACTTATGTATTTATGTGTGTATGTATATGTGTATAGATATACATATATGTACATACTTATGTATTTATGTGTGTATGTATATGTGTATAGATATACATATATGTACATACTTATGTATTTATGTGTGTATGTATATGTGTATAGATATACATATATGTACATACTTATGTATTTATGTGTGTATGTATATGTGTATAGATATACATATATGTACATACTTATGTATTTATGTGTGTATGTATATGTGTATAGATATACATATATGTACATACTTATGTATTTATGTGTGTATGTATGTGTGTATAGATATACATATATGTACATACTTATGTATTTATGTGTGTATGTATATGTGTATAGATATACATATATGTACATACTTATGTATTTATGTGTGTATGTATGTGTGTTTGCCCATACATATGTAAATATCCATCTGTTTTCCTCTACTTCTTTTTGCTCATCCCTGCCTTTTGTTGATTGATATTTATCCATATTAAAATTCTTTGTTCATTCATGACCATATATGTGTATGTTCTGCGTAAATCTTTTGCATATATTTGCATTTGACAGCACACTTATATACATGCACATATATGTTTGTGTATAGGTGTTCTTATGTTGGCATTTGTGTTTGCGCATGCATACACATGTATTCATATATGACTTGATGCTATATATATATATACACATTTATTCTCCATTCTCAATGCTATTATAACTCTGGTTTGTCATCCAATGTCTATTATCAACACTGTTTGATTGAAATTTAAATACTTTATATAATATGTATATGTTAATCATTGTAAGTTTCTAAAGGGTTAAAAGTTGGCATTTGTTTTTAACCAATTAAATCATTGTGTGTTCAGCATAAAAGGGAGCACCTCCCTACAGGTGCTATTCTATGATTACGGTCAATACGACCGAAACCGGTCAGACTTTACCATGCTAACTACCTAACCACATGGTTTTGTATCTCCTGTTATCTTTTAATGGAATAAAGTGAACAGATTTTATCATCACATTGGCTTCGTTGGAACTTTTCTTTATTTATCACATATGTATTTATGTGTTTATATGTGTATATATAAGCATATACTTTTTGTGTTTATATGTGTATATATAAGCATATACATATTTATTTATGTGTTTATATGTGTATATATAAGCATATACATATTTATTTATGTGTTTATATGTGTATATATAAGCATATACATATTTATGTATGTGTTTATATGTGTATAAATAAGCATATACATATTTATTGATGTGTTTATATGTGTATATATAAGCATATACTTTTTTGTGTTTACATGTGTATAAATAAGCATATACATATTTATTTATGTATTTATATGTGTATATATAAGCATATAGATATTTATTTACGTGTTTATATGTGTATATATAAGCATATACATATGTATGTGTTTATATGTGTATATATAAGCATATACATATTTATGTGTTTATATGTGTATATATAAGCATATACATATGTATGTGTTTATATGTGTATATATAAGCATATACATATTTATGTGTTTATATGTGTATATATAAGCATATACATATTTATGTGTTTATATGTGTATATATAAGCATATACATATTTATGTATGTGTTTATATGTTTATATATAAGCATATACATGTTTATTTATGTGTTTATATGTGTAAATATAAGCATATACCTATTTATTTATGTGTTTATATGTGTATATATAAGCATATACATATTTATTTATGTGTTTATATGTGTATATATAAGCATATACATATTTATTTATGTGTTTATATGTGTATATATAAGCATATACATATTTATTTATGTGTTTATATGTATATATATAAGCATATACATGTTTATTTATGTGTTTATATGTGTATATATAAGCATATACATATATTTATGTATGTGTTTATATAAGCATATACATGTTTATTTATGTGTTTATATGTGTATATATAAGCATATACATATTTATTTATGTGTTTATATGTGTATATATAAGCATATACATATTTATTTATGTGGTTATATGTGTATGCATGTAGTAGGGAGGAAGATTTTGAACATGAAGCTAACCTATTGGAAAACAGACTAAAATTGCGAAAATATCCTAAAAGACAAATAAAACAGGCAAGACAACAAGTTAACCTCATCCCCAGAGAGTCAATGCTACTTGATAAATACAAGAACACAACAAGCAATTTTCAGGGTATTCACTTCGTCACAGAGTACAGTGCTCAATACACCGAGGTCTGCAATATTATCAAAAGACATTTTCCTCTTCTAATTGCAGACGACAAGCTCACAGATGTAGTGAAAAATGGCATTAGATGCTCTTACAAAAAATAATGTGCCACTTTGGCTTCAATTCTATCACCTACACAACTTAGATCTACAACACAACCTAGTAGCTCTTGGTTGAGACATCAGGGCATGTATAGATGTGGTCATAAAAAGTGCAAGCCATGTGACTATGCTCAAATTACGACAGAATTTGGATCCACTGTAACTGGGACCATCTATCCTATAAAATCCTGTCTAAACTGTACAAGCACTAATGTCATATATCTTGTCACTTGCATCCTTTGCAATATTCAATATGTTGGTCTCACGTCTAGGGACGTTAACTCTAGAATAAGAGAACATATCTCCTCCCTGACTAGGGGTACGGCTACAACTCCTTTAGTGCAACATTTTGCCACCAAACATAACTGCTGCCTTAATTCGTTTAGATGGGCAGCCATTGAAAAAGCCAAAGTCCCTATGAGAGGGGGAGATATAGACAAGGTTCTAGCTAAACGTGAAACCTTTTGGATTTTCCAATTAAAAACCAGACTTCCTCAAGGGCTTAACTCCAAATTTGATTTGATCAACTTTTGGGAGTAGATGTCTATATGTCAATGTATAGGTCAATTCATAATATATATTTTGACAAATCAATCTTCCTCTACTGTCCTATTCACATTCAAGTACATATGTCCGTAGTCCTTAACCCTGACTATTTTCATTTGGGACTAATTGTTAATACATGCATACTCAATGTACTTTCTATTCTCCAATATATTGCTGTCCATTTGACTCTTGTTTATAGTGCCCTTATCGCATGTACCATATGTCTCATATAGTGTGATTCATAGCTGCAATCCATCTATACTTAGAATCTGCTGTGGTTCCTTTATATTCTTCCGACATAATCTTTAATCTAATATATTATATATATACAATAATATAGCATTACAGTTTGTGTACACTACATTTTTCTTTTTGTCTTTATTAGACTATATACAGCACCCTAATTTGTATAGGGTGTATGCGATATCGTACACATATACTTTTATATATATGTGCTATATGTGTATTCATTAGTCCCCTCTATTTTTCCCTCTCTCTTCTTCTCAGTCTCTTTATTCTCTTTTCTTTCTTTCTCTCCTTTTTAATTTTCCCCCTCCCCACCCCCTTTCTATTCTCTATTCTTCTCTTTCTCTCTTCTTTTCTTTTGCATAGCGACATTGCGTGTTTAAATCATTATATCAATATTTTCGTCTATGTTCACGCATTGTCTATTTGGCAATCATTTAATAACATTATTTAATAACATTAAGTATCTTGCATACTATCTTACATATATTGTGACTATATCCTTTTTTCCATGTGAACACTTTAAGTGTCCCATATTGCTGCTTCTCTGTTCCCTCAATCTATTTGCTGATTTTCCAGTTTCTTTCTTCTCTTCTTTTCCGTTTTCTCTTTATTTATACATCATATATGTTTGCTTTCTTTTACCTACCCCCTTGCTCTAAAATATATTCTGACATGAATAGGGTTAACTTTTATGTTCATGCTAAATGTGTTGAAATGGGCGTTTGTTGTTGTTTTTTCTTTGAAAGTGTTTTTAGCCAATTGAATCATTTCACACCTCCTTTTTAAACACTGCACAGGTATAGCACCTTAGGCTATGATTACGGCATTTCGCCGAAACATGTAAGCCACTGGTGCTACGCTCATCTCTCCACTTACTTTCTGGCTGATGTTGTGTCTGTGTGAGCTGTGTCTCACTTCAACTTTTAAAAGAATCGAATAAAAGAATTTGTTTTATTATAACCTGGGACTCCATCCTTCTTCTTCTGTATATATAAGCATATACATATATTTATTTTTGTGTTTATATGTGTATATATAAGCATATACCTATTTATTTATGTGTTTATATGTGTATATATAAGCATATACATGTTTATTTATGTGTTTATATGTGTATATATAAGCATATACATATGTATTTATGTGTTTATATGTGTATATATAAGCATATACATATTTATTTATTTATGTGTTTATATGTATATATATAAGCATATACATATTTATTTATGTGTTTATATGTGTATATATAAGCATATACATATTTATTTATGTGTTTATATGTGTATATATAAGCATATACATATTTATTTATGTGTTTATATGTATATATATAAGCATATACATATTTATTTATGTGTTTATATGTGTATATATAAGCATATACATGTTTATTTATGTGTTTATATGTGTATATATAAGCATATACATGTTTATTTTTGTGTTTATATGTGTATATATAAGCATATATATTTATTTATGTGTTTATATGTGTATATATAAGCATATACATGTTTATTTTTGTGTTTATATGTGTATATATAAGCATATACATGTTTATTTTTGTGTTTACATGTGTATATATAAGCATATACATATTTATTTATGTGTTTATATGTGTATATATAAGCATATACATATTTATTTATGTGTTTATATGTGTATATATAAGCATATACATATTTATTTATGTGGTTATATGTGTATATATAAGCATATACATATTTATGTGTTTATATGTGTATATATAAGCATATACATATTTATTTATGTGTTTATATGTGTATATATAAGCATATACATATATTTATTTATGTGTTTATATGTGTATATATAAGCATATACATGTTTATTTATGTGTTTATATGTATGTATATATAAGCATATACATATTTATTTATGTGTTTATATGTGTATATATAAGCATATACATATTTATGTGTTTATATGTGTATATATAAGCATATACATATTTATGTGTTTATATGTGTATATATAAGCATATACATATTTATTTATGTGTTTATATGTGTATATATAAGCATAAGCAAAGAAAAGTAGTTGTACTTTGACCATGTGTAGACAGAGATTGCCAAGTCAGGCACCGGGACTTAGGTCGATGAACACCCCCCCAAAAGAAAACAGTACAAGTGAGCCAATATGAGAGGTGTACCTTGTGCACTGAAGGGAGAAATCCTGTATATATACGGAACGATATCCGATAGCAGCGTGTCTGCCGACTTCTCTTGCTTCCGCCTCTATGCAAAACCCGGTCTGCAGCTCAATGAACGTCACCGCGTGACGTCAGGAGGGGGTGTGTATATGTAGGCAAACTGTATATTCACCCGGCCCAGCGGTTATGAGGAGTGTTAGCCTGGACTCGAAAGCTGGTCAAATCATCACAGAAGAAGAAGGATGGAGTCCCAGGTTATAATAAAACAAATTCTTTTATTCGATTCTTTTAAAAGTTGAAGTGAGACACAGCTCACACAGACACAACATCAGCCAGAAAGTAAGTGGAGAGATGAGCGTAGCACCAGTGGCTTACATGTTTCGGCGAGATGCCGTAATCATAGCCTAAGGTGCTATACCTGTGCAGTGTTTAAAAAGGAGGTGTGAAGTGATTCAATTGGCTAAAAACACTTTCAAAGAAATAACACCAAACGCCCATTTCAACACATTTAACATGAACATAAAAGTTAACCCTATTTATGTCAGAATATATTTTAGAGCAAGGGGGTAGGTAAAAGAAAGCAAACATATATGATGTATAAGTAAAGAGAAAACGGAAAAGAAGAGAAGAAAGAAACTGGAAAATCAGCAAATGGATAGAGGGAACAGAGAAGCAGCAATATGGGACACAAAGTGTTCTCATGGAAAAAAGGGGGGGTATAGTCACAATATATGTAAGATAGTATACAAGATACTAAATGTTATTAAATGATGTTATTAAATGATTGCCAAATAGACAATGCGTGAACATAGGCAAAAATATCGATATAATGATTTTGTGATTTAAACACGCAATGTCGCTATGCAAAAGAGAAGAAGAGAGAAAGAGAAGAATAGAGAATAGAAAGGGGGGGGGGGGGGGGGGGGGAAAAATTAAAAAGGAGAGAAAGAAAGAAAAGAGAATAAAGAGACTGAAAAGAAGAGAGAGGGAAAAATAAAGGGGACTAATGAATACACATATAGCACATATATAAAAGTAAAAGTATATGTGTACGATATCACATACACCCTATACAAATTAGGGTGCTGTATATAGTCTAATAAAGACAAAAAGAAAAAGAAAAATGTAGTGTACACAAACTGTAATGCTATATTTTTGTATATATATAATATATTAGATTAAAGATTATGTCAGAAGAATATAAGGGAACCACAGCAGATTCTAAGTATAGATGGATTGCAGCTATGAATCACACTATATGAGACATATGGTACATGCGATATGGGCACTATAAACAAGAATCAAATGGACAGCAATATATTGAAGAATAGAAAGTACATTGAGTATGCATGTATTAACAATTAGTCCCAAATGAAAATAGTCAGGGTTAAGGACTACGGACATATGTACTTGAATGTGAATAGGACAATAGAGGAAGATTGATTGTCAAAATATATATTATAAATTGACCCATACGTTGACATATAGACATCTACTCCCAAAAGTTGATCAAATCAAATTTGGAGTTAAGCCCTTGAGGAAGTCTGGTTTTTAATTGGAAAATCCAAAAGGTTTCACGTTTAGCTAGAACCTTGTCTATATCTCCCCCTCTCATAGGGACTTTGGCTTTTTCAATGGCTGCCCATCTAAACGAATTAAGGCAGCAGTTATGTTTGGTGGCAAAATGTTGCACTAAAGGAGTTGTAGCCGTACCCCTAGTCAGGGAGGAGATATGTTCTCTTATTCTAGAGTTAACGTCCCTAGACGTGAGACCAACATATTGAATATTGCAAAGGATGCAAGTGACAAGATATATGACATTAGTGCTTGTACAGTTTAGACAGGATTTTATAGGATAGATGGTCCCAGTTACAGTGGATCTAAATTCTGTCGTAATTTGAGCATAGTCACATGGCTTGCACTTTTTATGACCACATCTATACATGCCCTGATGTCTCAACCAAGAGCTACTAGGTTGTGTTGTAGATCTAAGTTGTGTAGGTGATAGAATTGAAGCCAAAGTGGCACATTTTTTGTAAGAGCATCTAATGCCATTTTTCACTACATCTGTGAGCTTGTCGTCTGCAATTAGAAGAGGAAAATGTCTTTTGATAATGTTGCAGACCTCGGTGTATTGAGCACTGTACTCTGTGACGAAGTGAATACCCTGAAAATTGCTTGTTGTGTTCTTGTATTTATCAAGTAGCATTGACTCTCTGGGGATGAGGTTAACTTGTTGTCTTGCCTGTTTTATTTGTCTTTTAGGATATTTTCGCAATTTTAGTCTGTTTTCCAATAGGTTAGCTTCGTGTTCAAAATCTTCCTCCCTACTACAATTTCTTTTAATGCGCATAAATTGGCCTTTGGCCACAGCAAAAGCAGTATTTGTGGGATGACAAGATGTAGCATGTAAAAGTGTATTACCTGATATTGGTTTACGGAAGACCTTGGTGGAAATGGTGCCATTACAGTTACCAGTAAGTGTGAGATCAAGATAATCTATATTGACTGGATCAGAGGTGAAGGTAAAACTGAGATTCAACTCATTCTGATTCAGCCAAGAAATGAATTTGGGCACATCTTCTGAAGGACCTGACCAAATACATAACAGGTCATCTATATATCTTTTATAAAAATATATAGAGGACCTGTAGGGATTGATGTCTCCATAGATGTAGTAAATCTCCCAAAAGCCTAAGTAGAGATTAGCATATGAGGGGGCAAATTTTGCCCCCATAGCTGTACCCCTTTTCTGAAGATAGAAATTGGACTCAAAACAAAAGAAATTGTGAGTGAGTAAAAATTCCAATACACGAATTATGAAGTTTTGAAAGTCCTCAGTATACTCTGTATAATTGGCTAAAAAGAATTTTATAGCCATGATACCTTCTGTGTGGGGTATGGAAGAATACAGGGAGACTGCATCTATTGTCACCCATACAAAGTTGTCATTCCATTTGTGTTTAGCCAATAAGTTGATAATATGTTTTGTGTCCTTGGTAAAGGATGGTAAGGTGTTCACCAAAGGCTGTAGAATACTATCAAGCCAGGATGAAAGTCTTTCTAGTAGGGAATCAACCCCACTAACAATGGGGCGACCCTTGACATTAATAAGGGACTTGTGGACTTTTGGAAAAAGGTGGAACATGGGTATCTTAGGATGTTGAACATATAAGAATGAAGCAGTTTGCTCATTAAGAAACCCATGTTCAACACCGTCATCCAAAATTCCAAGAAGATCCTTTTTGAATCTAGCTGTTGGATTTGTCGTAAGGGGAGTGTACTCTTGTGGATTATTCAATTGGCGATGGGCTTCTGCCACATAGTCCGATCTATTTAGAACAACAATGCTGCCACCTTTATCAGCCGGGCGTATGACAATATTAGTGTTATTTTGTAGTGTACTCATAGCCTTTTTTAGTCTGATGGGCAAATTGTGGGTGTAACCTGTAGAATTATCATTGAGAATCTGTAGATCTCGTTCCACCCGAGAGTGAAAAGTCTCAATAATTTGTCCTCTAGACTGGATGGGATAGAATTTAGACTTATCCTTAAAGGTGGCAGCATTGTTAATGGTGCCCTGACTTGAAAAAGATTCAGAGTATAGGTGTTCTAAATTAAGAACATCACAGGCCTCAGTAAAGGACTCCGTAATGTGTGAATTGAAAACTGTATTGTCATTGTAAGAAATGCATTCAGAGGTGTTGGATGTAAAATGCTTTTTTAAAGTTATATTTCTGATAAGACGATTAACATCTATCATTGTCTGAAATAGGTCAAACTTTGTTGTAGGGGCAAAACCTAATCCTAGGCTAAGCAATTCTAGCTGATCTTTGTTAAGCTGAAGGGACGACAGGTTTATAACTGAATCTACTTGTATTTCGTTTGAGTGCGATTGCCTCTCACTGGGTACCTGTCTTGGTTTTGTAGATTGGAGTGTCGTGAAACCCCTATCCCCTGTGGCATCTGTCCTAAGGGAAAAACCTGTTCCAAGGTTGATTGATCACACACATTATCATTAGTACTCATATGTGTGTAAGGAGTATATGAATGAATGCCTGTATTTGTATTGGTCGCAACATATTTAGTGTTAGATGCACCCACTTGTTTCTTGTCTATAGAGTTTGTGCCCTGTATGGTACCATTAATGACAGAAATATGTGGAGGAGCTGTTTTTAGTATAGTACTTGGCTGTTGATTGGTTATAGTATTAGTTCGTGTTAATATATCTACCTCTTCCTCACTAGCAGAGAGATTTTCATCAGACGATTTGTCTGATCTATCTGTATCGCTGTCTGTAAAAGTTACAGATTTGTGGTGTCTATTGCGATTTCTGCGTTTATTTTTCTGTTTATTGGATTTAGGTGTATTGCGTCTATATTCCCTACGTTGTTTCTTATTCCAGAGGTAAACCGAATCTTTAGAGTAGTCAGTTTTGTCCCTAATAAATTTGACATGTTTGTTTTCCATTATCACTTGTTTACCCTTAGCTAAAGATGTTTGTAAAATAGCATCAAATCTAGAGAAGTCAGGGTCTGTGCTGCGTTTGTTAAGTTCAAGTTGTAATGTATCTATCTCACTTTTGATGTCATTAAGATGTTGTGTTCTAATTTGTATTAATAATTGCATAAGCTGTAATGAACAATCTGTTAGTACATTATTCCATGCATTCACAAAATCTTTATCATTTATATCAACTTCAAAAGTAGGAAACTTCAAAATGCGCAGACCCCTTGGGATCATTTTGGCTTTTATATAGGATTGGAATGTCCAAATGTCCCATTGTGCTTTAATTTCCTTAAATAGGAGATTTTCCAGGGATTCAAACAATGTAGATAAGGATAAAGTCCCTTGATCATCAGAAAATATCTTAGCACATTCAGTCTCTGTATGCACCCTTGCTGAAGCTGACATGAGGGAATAAAACTGTGGCTGAGTGGTGCCTTCCATGTTCTATGTTATATGGAACAAGGGAGAAATTGAGAACTCCTCAAATTAGTGTCTCAGTGTACAAATGTCCATCAAGTAGATAGAGGAGTGTAACCGCTGGTATTAATCACACATTGGCTTGAAGTAACAACCTGGGTATCACCAGTTAATACCCATAATTAAGCAAAAGCAAAGAAAAGTAGTTGTACTTTGACCATGTGTAGACAGAGATTGCCAAGTCAGGCACCGGGACTTAGGTCGATGAACACCCCCCCAAAAGAAAACAGTACAAGTGAGCCAATATGAGAGGTGTACCTTGTGCACTGAAGGGAGAAATCCTGTATATATACGGAACGATATCCGATAGCAGCGTGTCTGCCGACTTCTCTTGCTTCCGCCTCTATGCAAAACCCGGTCTGCAGCTCAATGAACGTCACCGCGTGACGTCAGGAGGGGGTGTGTATATGTAGGCAAACTGTATATTCACCCGGCCCAGCGGTTATGAGGAGTGTTAGCCTGGACTCGAAAGCTGGTCAAATCATCACAGAAGAAGAAGGATGGAGTCCCAGGTTATAATAAAACAAATTCTTTTATTCGATTCTTTTAAAAGTTGAAGTGAGACACAGCTCACACAGACACAACATCAGCCAGAAAGTAAGTGGAGAGATGAGCGTAGCACCAGTGGCTTACATGTTTCGGCGAGATGCCGTAATCATAGCCTAAGGTGCTATACCTGTGCAGTGTTTAAAAAGGAGGTGTGAAGTGATTCAATTGGCTAAAAACACTTTCAAAGAAATAACAACAAACGCCCATTTCAACACATTTAACATGAACATAAAAGTTAACCCTATTTATGTCAGAATATATTTTAGAGCAAGGGGGTAGGTAAAAGAAAGCAAACATATATGATGTATAAGTAAAGAGAAAACGGAAAAGAAGAGAAGAAAGAAACTGGAAAATCAGCAAATGGATAGAGGGAACAGAGAAGCAGCAATATGGGACACAAAGTGTTCTCATGGAAAAAAGGGGGGGTATAGTCACAATATATGTAAGATAGTATACAAGATACTAAATGTTATTAAATGATGTTATTAAATGATTGCCAAATAGACAATGCGTGAACATAGGCAAAAATATCGATATAATGATTTTGTGATTTAAACACGCAATGTCGCTATGCAAAAGAGAAGAAGAGAGAAAGAGAAGAATAGAGAATAGAAAGGGGGGGGGGGGGGGAGGGGGAAAATTAAAAAGGAGAGAAATAAAGAAAAGAGAATAAAGAGACTGAAAAGAAGAGAGAGGGAAAAATAAAGGGGACTAATGAATACACATATAGCACATATATAAAAGTAAAAGTATATGTGTACGATATCACATACACCCTATACAAATTAGGGTGCTGTATATAGTCTAATAAAGACAAAAAGAAAAAGAAAAATGTAGTGTACACAAACTGTAATGCTATATTTTTGTATATATATAATATATTAGATTAAAGATTATGTCAGAAGAATATAAGGTTACACCCACAATTTGCCCATCAGACTAAAAAAGGCTATGAGTACACTACAAAATAACACTAATATTGTCATACGCCCGGCTGATAAAGGTGGCAGCATTGTTGTTCTAAATAGATCGGACTATGTGGCAGAAGCCCATCGCCAATTGAATAATCCACAAGAGTACACTCCCCTTACGACAAATCCAACAGCTAGATTCAAAAAGGATCTTCTTGGAATTTTGGATGACGGTGTTGAACATGGGTTTCTTAATGAGCAAACTGCTTCATTCTTATATGTTCAACATCCTAAGATACCCATGTTCCACCTTTTTCCAAAAGTCCACAAGTCCCTTATTAATGTCAAGGGTCGCCCCATTGTTAGTGGGGTTGATTCCCTACTAGAAAGACTTTCATCCTGGCTTGATAGTATTCTACAGCCTTTGGTGAACACCTTACCATCCTTTACCAAGGACACAAAACATATTATCAACTTATTGGCTAAACACAAATGGAATGACAACTTTGTATGGGTGACAATAGATGCAGTCTCCCTGTATTCTTCCATACCCCACACAGAAGGTATCATGGCTATAAAATTCTTTTTAGCCAATTATACAGAGTATACTGAGGACTTTCAAAACTTCATAATTCGTGTATTGGAATTTTTACTCACTCACAATTTCTTTTGTTTTGAGTCCAATTTCTATCTTCAGAAAAGGGGTACAGCTATGGGGGCAAAATTTGCCCCCTCATATGCTAATCTCTACTTAGGCTTTTGGGAGATTTACTACATCTATGGAGACATCAATCCCTACAGGTCCTCTATATATTTTTATAAAAGATATATAGATGACCTGTTATGTATTTGGTCAGGTCCTTCAGAAGATGTGCCCAAATTCATTTCTTGGCTGAATCAGAATGAGTTGAATCTCAGTTTTACCTTCACCTCTGATCCAGTCAATATAGATTATCTTGATCTCACACTTACTGGTAACTGTAATGGCACCATTTCCACCAAGGTCTTCCGTAAACCAATATCAGGTAATACACTTTTACATGCTACATCTTGTCATCCCACAAATACTGCTTTTGCTGTGGCCAAAGGCCAATTTATGCGCATTAAAAGAAATTGTAGTAGGGAGGAAGATTTTGAACACGAAGCTAACCTATTGGAAAACAGACTAAAATTGCGAAAATATCCTAAAAGACAAATAAAACAGGCAAGACAACAAGTTAACCTCATCCCCAGAGAGTCAATGCTACTTGATAAATACAAGAACACAACAAGCAATTTTCAGGGTATTCACTTCGTCACAGAGTACAGTGCTCAATACACCGAGGTCTGCAACATTATCAAAAGACATTTTCCTCTTCTAATTGCAGACGACAAGCTCACAGATGTAGTGAAAAATGGCATTAGATGCTCTTACAAAAAATGTGCCACTTTGGCTTCAATTCTATCACCTACACAACTTAGATCTACAACACAACCTAGTAGCTCTTGGTTGAGACATCAGGGCATGTATAGATGTGGTCATAAAAAGTGCAAGCCATGTGACTATGCTCAAATTACGACAGAATTTAGATCCACTGTAACTGGGACCATCTATCCTATAAAATCCTGTCTAAACTGTACAAGCACTAATGTCATATATCTTGTCACTTGCATCCTTTGCAATATTCAATATGTTGGTCTCACGTCTAGGGACGTTAACTCTAGAATAAGAGAACATATCTCCTCCCTGACTAGGGGTACGGCTACAACTCCTTTAGTGCAACATTTTGCCACCAAACATAACTGCTGCCTTAATTCGTTTAGATGGGCAGCCATTGAAAAAGCCAAAGTCCCTATGAGAGGGGGAGATATAGACAAGGTTCTAGCTAAACGTGAAACCTTTTGGATTTTCCAATTAAAAACCAGACTTCCTCAAGGGCTTAACTCCAAATTTGATTTGATCAACTTTTGGGAGTAGATGTCTATATGTCAACGTATGGGTCAATTTATAATATATATTTTGACAATCAATCTTCCTCTATTGTCCTATTCACATTCAAGTACATATGTCCGTAGTCCTTAACCCTGACTATTTTCATTTGGGACTAATTGTTAATACATGCATACTCAATGTACTTTCTATTCTTCAATATATTGCTGTCCATTTGATTCTTGTTTATAGTGCCCATATCGCATGTACCATATGTCTCATATAGTGTGATTCATAGCTGCAATCCATCTATACTTAGAATCTGCTGTGGTTCCCTTATATTCTTCTGACATAATCTTTAATCTAATATATTATATATATACAAAAATATAGCATTACAGTTTGTGTACACTACATTTTTCTTTTTCTTTTTGTCTTTATTAGACTATATACAGCACCCTAATTTGTATAGGGTGTATGTGATATCGTACACATATACTTTTACTTTTATATATGTGCTATATGTGTATTCATTAGTCCCCTTTATTTTTCCCTCTCTCTTCTTTTCAGTCTCTTTATTCTCTTTTCTTTCTTTCTCTCCTTTTTAATTTTCCCCCTCCCCCCCCCCCCCTTTCTATTCTCTATTCTTCTCTTTCTCTCTTCTTCTCTTTTGCATAGCGACATTGCGTGTTTAAATCACAAAATCATTATATCGATATTTTTGCCTATGTTCACGCATTGTCTATTTGGCAATCATTTAATAACATCATTTAATAACATTTAGTATCTTGTATACTATCTTACATATATTGTGACTATACCCCCCCTTTTTTCCACGAGAACACTTTGTGTCCCATATTGCTGCTTCTCTGTTCCCTCTATCCATTTGCTGATTTTCCAGTTTCTTTCTTCTCTTCTTTTCCGTTTTCTCTTTACTTATACATCATATATGTTTGCTTTCTTTTACCTACCCCCTTGCTCTAAAATATATTCTGACATAAATAGGGTTAACTTTTATGTTCATGTTAAATGTGTTGAAATGGGCGTTTGTTGTTATTTCTTTGAAAGTGTTTTTAGCCAATTGAATCACTTCACACCTCCTTTTTAAACACTGCACAGGTATAGCACCTTAGGCTATGATTACGGCATCTCGCCGAAACATGTAAGCCACTGGTGCTACGCTCATCTCTCCACTTACTTTCTGGCTGATGTTGTGTCTGTGTGAGCTGTGTCTCACTTCAACTTTTAAAAGAATCGAATAAAAGAATTTGTTTTATTATAACCTGGGACTCCATCCTTCTTCTTCTGTGATGATTTGACCAGCTTTCGAGTCCAGGCTAACACTCCTCATAACCGCTGGGCCGGGTGAATATACAGTTTGCCTACATATACACACCCCCTCCTGACGTCACGCGGTGACGTTCATTGAGCTGCAGACCGGGTTTTGCATAGAGGCGGAAGCAAGAGAAGTCGGCAGACACGCTGCTATCGGATATCGTTCCGTATATATACAGGATTTCTCCCTTCAGTGCACAAGGTACACCTCTCATATTGGCTCACTTGTACTGTTTTCTTTTGGGGGGGTGTTCATCGACCTAAGTCCCGGTGCCTGACTTGGCAATCTCTGTCTACACATGGTCAAAGTACAACTACTTTTCTTTGCTTTTGCTTAATTATGGGTACTAACTGGTGATACCCAGGTTGTTACTTCAAGCCAATGTGTGATTAATACCAGCGGTTACACTCCTCTATCTACTTGATGGACATTTGTACACTGAGACACTAATTTGAGGAGTTCTCAATTTCTCCCTTGTTCCATATAACATAGAACATGGAAGGCACCACTCAGCCACAGTTTTATTCCCTCATGTCAGCTTCAGCAAGGGTGCATACAGAGACTGAATGTGCTAAGATATTTTCTGATGATCAAGGGACTTTATCCTTATCTACATTGTTTGAATCCCTGGAAAATCTCCTATTTAAGGAAATTAAAGCACAATGGGACATTTGGACATTCCAATCCTATATAAAAGCCAAAATGATCCCAAGGGGTCTGCGCATTTTGAAGTTTCCTACTTTTGAAGTTGATATAAAGGATAAAGATTTTGTGAATGCATGGAATAATGTACTAACAGATTGTTCATTACAGCTTATGCAATTATTAATACAAATTAGAACACAACATCTTAATGACATCAAAAGTGAGATAGATACATTACAACTTGAACTTAACAAACGCAGCACAGACCCTGACTTCTCTAGATTTGATGCTATTTTACAAACATCTTTAGCTAAGGGTAAACAAGTGATAATGGAAAACAAACATGTCAAATTTATTAGGGACAAAACTGACTACTCTAAAGATTCGGTTTACCTCTGGAATAAGAAACAACGTAGGGAATATAGACGCAATACACCTAAATCCAATAAACAGAAAAATAAACGCAGAAATCGCAATAGACACCACAAATCTGTAACTTTTACAGACAGCGATACAGATAGATCAGACAAATCGTCTGATGAAAATCTCTCTGCTAGTGAGGAAGAGGTAGATATATTAACACGAACTAATACTATAACCAATCAACAGCCAAGTACTATACTAAAAACAGCTCCTCCACATATTTCTGTCATTAATGGTACCATACAGGGCACAAACTCTATAGACAAGAAACAAGTGGGTGCATCTAACACTAAATATGTTGCGACCAATACAAATACAGGCATTCATTCATATACTCCTTACACACATATGAGTACTAATGATAATGTGTGTGATCAATCAACCTTGGAACAGGTTTTTCCCTTAGGACAGATGCCACAGGGGATAGGGGTTTCACGACACTCCAATCTACAAAACCAAGACAGGTACCCAGTGAGAGGCAATCGCACTCAAACGAAATACAAGTAGATTCAGTTATAAACCTGTCGTCCCTTCAGCTTAACAAAGATCAGCTAGAATTGCTTAGCCTAGGATTAGGTTTTGCCCCTACAACAAAGTTTGACCTATTTCAGACAATGATAGATGTTAATCGTCTTATCAGAAATATAACTTTAAAAAAGCATTTTACATCCAACACCTCTGAATGCATTTCTTACAATGACAATACAGTTTTCAATTCACACATTACGGAGTCCTTTACTGAGGCCTGTGATGTTCTTAATTTAGAACACCTATACTCTGAATCTTTTTCAAGTCAGGGCACCATTAACAATGCTGCCACCTTTAAGGATAAGTCTAAATTCTATCCCATCCAGTCTAGAGGACAAATTATTGAGACTTTTCACTCTCGGGTGGAACGAGATCTACAGATTCTCAATGATAATTCTACAGGTTACACCCACAATTTGCCCATCAGACTAAAAAAGGCTATGAGTACACTACAAAATAACACTAATATTGTCATACGCCCGGCTGATAAAGGTGGCAGCATTGTTGTTCTAAATAGATCGGACTATGTGGCAGAAGCCCATCGCCAATTGAATAATCCACAAGAGTACACTCCCCTTACGACAAATCCAACAGCTAGATTCAAAAAGGATCTTCTTGGAATTTTGGATGACGGTGTTGAACATGGGTTTCTTAATGAGCAAACTGCTTCATTCTTATATGTTCAACATCCTAAGATACCCATGTTCCACCTTTTTCCAAAAGTCCACAAGTCCCTTATTAATGTCAAGGGTCGCCCCATTGTTAGTGGGGTTGATTCCCTACTAGAAAGACTTTCATCCTGGCTTGATAGTATTCTACAGCCTTTGGTGAACACCTTACCATCCTTTACCAAGGACACAAAACATATTATCAACTTATTGGCTAAACACAAATGGAATGACAACTTTGTATGGGTGACAATAGATGCAGTCTCCCTGTATTCTTCCATACCCCACACAGAAGGTATCATGGCTATAAAATTCTTTTTAGCCAATTATACAGAGTATACTGAGGACTTTCAAAACTTCATAATTCGTGTATTGGAATTTTTACTCACTCACAATTTCTTTTGTTTTGAGTCCAATTTCTATCTTCAGAAAAGGGGTACAGCTATGGGGGCAAAATTTGCCCCCTCATATGCTAATCTCTACTTAGGCTTTTGGGAGATTTACTACATCTATGGAGACATCAATCCCTACAGGTCCTCTATATATTTTTATAAAAGATATATAGATGACCTGTTATGTATTTGGTCAGGTCCTTCAGAAGATGTGCCCAAATTCATTTCTTGGCTGAATCAGAATGAGTTGAATCTCAGTTTTACCTTCACCTCTGATCCAGTCAATATAGATTATCTTGATCTCACACTTACTGGTAACTGTAATGGCACCATTTCCACCAAGGTCTTCCGTAAACCAATATCAGGTAATACACTTTTACATGCTACATCTTGTCATCCCACAAATACTGCTTTTGCTGTGGCCAAAGGCCAATTTATGCGCATTAAAAGAAATTGTAGTAGGGAGGAAGATTTTGAACACGAAGCTAACCTATTGGAAAACAGACTAAAATTGCGAAAATATCCTAAAAGACAAATAAAACAGGCAAGACAACAAGTTAACCTCATCCCCAGAGAGTCAATGCTACTTGATAAATACAAGAACACAACAAGCAATTTTCAGGGTATTCACTTCGTCACAGAGTACAGTGCTCAATACACCGAGGTCTGCAACATTATCAAAAGACATTTTCCTCTTCTAATTGCAGACGACAAGCTCACAGATGTAGTGAAAAATGGCATTAGATGCTCTTACAAAAAATGTGCCACTTTGGCTTCAATTCTATCACCTACACAACTTAGATCTACAACACAACCTAGTAGCTCTTGGTTGAGACATCAGGGCATGTATAGATGTGGTCATAAAAAGTGCAAGCCATGTGACTATGCTCAAATTACGACAGAATTTAGATCCACTGTAACTGGGACCATCTATCCTATAAAATCCTGTCTAAACTGTACAAGCACTAATGTCATATATCTTGTCACTTGCATCCTTTGCAATATTCAATATGTTGGTCTCACGTCTAGGGACGTTAACTCTAGAATAAGAGAACATATCTCCTCCCTGACTAGGGGTACGGCTACAACTCCTTTAGTGCAACATTTTGCCACCAAACATAACTGCTGCCTTAATTCGTTTAGATGGGCAGCCATTGAAAAAGCCAAAGTCCCTATGAGAGGGGGAGATATAGACAAGGTTCTAGCTAAACGTGAAACCTTTTGGATTTTCCAATTAAAAACCAGACTTCCTCAAGGGCTTAACTCCAAATTTGATTTGATCAACTTTTGGGAGTAGATGTCTATATGTCAACGTATGGGTCAATTTATAATATATATTTTGACAATCAATCTTCCTCTATTGTCCTATTCACATTCAAGTACATATGTCCGTAGTCCTTAACCCTGACTATTTTCATTTGGGACTAATTGTTAATACATGCATACTCAATGTACTTTCTATTCTTCAATATATTGCTGTCCATTTGATTCTTGTTTATAGTGCCCATATCGCATGTACCATATGTCTCATATAGTGTGATTCATAGCTGCAATCCATCTATACTTAGAATCTGCTGTGGTTCCCTTATATTCTTCTGACATAATCTTTAATCTAATATATTATATATATACAAAAATATAGCATTACAGTTTGTGTACACTACATTTTTCTTTTTCTTTTTGTCTTTATTAGACTATATACAGCACCCTAATTTGTATAGGGTGTATGTGATATCGTACACATATACTTTTACTTTTATATATGTGCTATATGTGTATTCATTAGTCCCCTTTATTTTTCCCTCTCTCTTCTTTTCAGTCTCTTTATTCTCTTTTCTTTCTTTCTCTCCTTTTTAATTTTCCCCCTCCCCCCCCCCTTTCTATTCTCTATTCTTCTCTTTCTCTCTTCTTCTCTTTTGCATAGCGACATTGCGTGTTTAAATCACAAAATCATTATATCGATATTTTTGCCTATGTTCACGCATTGTCTATTTGGCAATCATTTAATAACATCATTTAATAACATTTAGTATCTTGTATACTATCTTACATATATTGTGACTATACCCCCCCTTTTTTCCATGAGAACACTTTGTGTCCCATATTGCTGCTTCTCTGTTCCCTCTATCCATTTGCTGATTTTCCAGTTTCTTTCTTCTCTTCTTTTCCGTTTTCTCTTTACTTATACATCATATTGTATGTTTATTTATGTGTTTATATGTGTATATAGAAGCATATACATATATTTATTTATGTGTTTATATGTGTATATAGAAGCATATACATATATTTATTTATGTGTTTATATGTGTATATATAAGCATATACATATTTATTTATGTGTTTATATGTGTATATATAAGCATATGCATGTTTATTTATGTGTTTATATGTGTATATATAAGCATATACATGTTTATTTATGTGTTTATATGTGTATATATAAGCATATACATATATATTTACAGAGAACACACAGTCCCCATAGACCGCTATGTAAAGGCACTTTTCAGTTTTTTTGTCTAACACCTCACACCCGCCAACCCCTCATATCTGCTTCTTGCTGTAAATTTTTGGATCGCTAATCCGGGCTTGAGTTAGAAAAAAACAAAGCTTGTCACAGTCATTATGTTAATAAAACAGAATTGCTTTGCAGCTGTTATCTGTTGAAGCAAATTAGGGACAGATGTGTATCATGGTTAGCCTTGAAAAGTCAGCAGGTGCATATCCACCTCTAAGAATTAGCAAATTCACATTTTTCAGAGCTAAATTACATGACAAATGCACAAAATAAATAGTGAAAAGTATATTGCAAAGTTGTTTTACTACAAGTAACTAAATTGTATTAACATGCTAACGTGCTCACTGTCCCTTTAGTAGCCCTGTTTCTACAGCTGTATCTAAGAGAATTAGTGGCCGCTCAGAAGACAAACTCTTTCGGGGCTCAGGGACTCACTTGAAATCACAGGTAAGTCCAAAGGCGCAGGAGGTCTCAGAGGACATACAGGATGATATATACAGGATAGAGATCACTGATTGCAATGCTGCATTACTACTGCACAGAAGAGATCACTAATTGTATTACTTACAGTGAGTCAATTCTTACTATCTTGTGACATTAATGCACCTGATCATGTTTAGATAAATAAGTTATTGAGGGGGTTTTGATTGATTTGAAAGGGGTTTATTTTTAACTACAACACATATGTTGCACAGTTCTGTTTTATTAGTGTGATGTCTGGTAAATAAGAACGATCATACAGGTTTATTGCATGTTATTATTGGGGATTTCCTGTTATTAATGAGAATTAGTGTTTGTTTTTTTGTGATTTGATCAGCATAAAGAGACACTGAAGTCAGACTGTATATACAAGAAGTCAGACCGTACATACAAGTCAGACCGTACATACAAGTCAGACCATACATACAAGTCAGACTGTACATGCAAGTCAGACCGTACATACAAGTCAGACCGTACATACAAGAAGCCAGAGCGTACATACAAGTCAGACCGTACATACAAGAAGCCAGACCATACATACAAGTCAGACCGTACATACAAGAAGCCAGACCGTACATACAAGTCAGATCGTACATACAAGAAGCCAAACAGTACATACAAGTCAGACCGTACATACAAGTGAGACCGTACATACAAGTCAGACCGTACATACAAGAAGCCAGACCGTAAATACAAGAAGCTAGACCGTACATACAAGTAAGACCGTACATACAAGTCAGATTGTACATACAAGTCAGACCGTACATACAAGAAGCCAGACCGTACATACAAGAAGCCAGACTGTACATACAAGAAGCAAGACCGTACATACAAGTAAGACCGTACATACAAGTCAGATCGTACATACAAGAAGCCAGACCATACATAAAAGTCAGACCGTATATACAAGAAGCCAGACTGTACATACAAGTCAGACCATACATACAAGTCAGACCGTACATACAAGTCAGACCGTACATACAAGAAGCCAGAACGTACATACAAGTCAGACCATCCATACAAGTCAGACCGTACATGCAAGAAGCCAGACCGTACATACAAGTCAGACCATACATACAAGTCAGACCATACATACAAGTCAGACCATACATACAAGAAGACAGACCATACATACAAGAAGCCAGACCGTACATACAAGAAGCCAGACCATACATACAAGTCAGACCGTACATACAAGAAGCCAGAAAGGACATAAAAGTCAGACCGTACATACAAGAAGCCAGACCGTACATACAAGTCAGACCATAGATACAAGTTAGACTGTACATACAAGTCAGACCGTACATACAAGAAGCTAGACCGTACATACAAGCCAGACCATACATACAAGTCAGACCGTACATACAAGAAGCCAGAAAGGACATAAAAGTCAGACCGTACATACAAGAAGCCAGACCGTACATACAAGTCAGACCATAGATACAAGTTAGACTGTACATACAAGTCAGACCGTACATACAAGAAGCTAGACCGTACATACAAGCCAGACCATACATACAAGTCAGACCGTACATACAAGAAGCCAGAAAGGACATAAAAGTCAGACCGTACATACAAGAAGCTAGACCGTACATACAATTCAGACCGTACATACAAGTCAGACCATAGATACAAGTTAGACTGTACATACAAGTCAAACTGTACATACAAGAAGCCAGACCATACATACAAGTCAGACCGTACATACAAGTCAGACCGTACATACAAGAAGCCAGACCGTACATACAAGTCAGACCATACATGCAAGAAGCCAGAACATACATACAAGTCAGACCATACATACAAGTCAGACCGTACATGCAAGAAGCCAGACCGTACATACAAGTCAGACCGTACATACAAATCAGACCATACATACAAGTCAGACCATACATACAAGAAGACAGACCGTACATACAAGAAGCCAGACCGTACATACAAGAAGCCAGACCATACATACAAGTCAGACCGTACATACAAGAAGCCAGAAAGGACATAAAAGTCAGACCGTACATACAAGAAGCCAGACCGTACATACAAGTCAGACCATAGATACAAGTTAGACTGTACATACAAGTCAGACCGTACATACAAGAAGCTAGACCGTACATACAAGTCAGACCATACATACAAGTCAGACCGTACATACAAGAAGCCAGACCGTACATACAAATCAGACCGTACATACAAGTCAGACCGTACATACAAGTCATACCGTACATACAAGACTGTGTGCAATGTGGTCATACCACCACAGAGGGCGCTGTGGCATTTGATTGCACTGTCTTATTACCAGTCTCACAGCTCACCATAGAGAAAGTTTTCTGTGATTGTTATTGCAGACATTTTGTGCTGTTCTTACTACTTGCAGTTTAAGTTTGTAGACATTTGAAATCAGATTTGGACAGGTGACACACATTTTATTTACTGTTGTGCAAGCTGTGGCAATTGCAATTGGCATTAAAAAGTAAGATTTGGAGAGGTGACGCACATTTTATGCAAGCTGTGGCAATTGCAATTTGCAGTGAAAAACTACTACCTACTGGAGGTGTTTGGAGAATACACCCCCCTTTGTCTCAGGCAGCGCTCATCACTACAGTGACACAGGAAGCAGACCATCACTGACACCTGCAACACGCTATTACAGTGGATCTACTTCCTGCTCAACAGAGCAACCGGCTTTTCTACAGCTCACAGACTTAACCCAGGAACGTAAGCGCCCCTCTGTTTTTCAGTTTTTCTGTTTTTCGTACATACAAGAAGCCAGACCGTACACACAAGTCAGACCATACATACAAGAAGCCAGACTGTACATACATGTCAGACCGTATATATGAGTAAGACCGTACATACAAGAAGCCAGACCATACATACAAGTCAGACCGTACATACAAGTCAGACCGTACTTACAAGTCAGACCGTACATACAAGAAGCCAGACCGTACATACAAATCCGACCGTACATACAAGTCAGACTGTACATACAAGTCAGACCATACATACAAGAAGCCAGACTGTACACACAAGTCAGACCGTACATACAAGTCAGACCGTACATACAAGTCAGACCGTACATACAAGTCAGACCGTACATACAAGAAGCCAGACCGTACACACAAGTCAGACCATACATACAAGAAACCAGACTGTACATACATGTCAGACCGTATATACGAGTAAGACCGTACATACAAGATGCCAGACCATACATACAAGTCAGACCGTACATACAAGTCAGACCGTACTTACAAGTCAGACCGTACATACAAGAAGCCAGACCGTACATACAAATCCGACCGTACATACAAGTCAGACTGTACATACAAGTCAGACCATACATACAAGAAGCCAGACTGTACACACAAGTCAGACCGTACATACAAGTCAGACCGTACATACAAGAAGCCAGACCGTACATACAAGTCAGACCATACATACAAGTCAGACCGTACATACAAGAAGCCAGACCGTACACACAAGTCAGACCGTACATACAAGTCAGACCATACATACAAGAAGCCAGATTGTACACACAAGTCAGACCGTACATACAAGTCAGACCGTACATACAAGAAGCCAGACCGTATATACAAGTCAGACCGTACATACAAGAAGCCAGACCGTACATACAAGTCAGACCATACATACAAGTCAGACCGTACATACAAGAAGCCAGACTGTACACACAAGTCAAACCGTACATACAAGTCAGACCATACATACAAGAACAAAGCAACAAAAAATATTGGTGCACATCCAACCACTTAAGTCAACTCTTTCATGGCATATTTGTATATGCTTCTGTCTGCCAAATATACTTACATAGCTTCTAATAAGATTGGGATAAACATCTCGCAATAATATGAGCTTATATTTGTGCTGCAAAAACAAATATACTTCTATCTGCTAAATATACTTACATAGCTTCTAATAAGATTGGGATAAACATCTCACAATAATATTGACTGTGGTGGTGCTACCAAAGTGACCAAAACAATTACAAAACAACAAAAAATATTGGTGCACATCCAACCACTTAAGTCCACTCTTTCATGGCATATTTGTATATGCTTCTGTCTGCTAAATATACTTACATAGTTCAAATAAAATTGGGATTAACATCTCACAATAATATTGACTTGAGATGTTTATCCCAATCTTATTAGAAGATATGTAAGTATATTTGGCAGACAGAAGCATATACAAATATGCCATGAAAGAGTGGACTTAAGTGGTTGGATGTGCACCAATATTTTTTGTTGTTTTGTAATTGTTTTGGCCACTTTGGTAGCACTCCCACAATATGTGTGTTAAGATTAAACAGTCCTTTTGTGGTGTGCGTAACCAAAAAAACCCTTTGTTGTATTTCTTTAATAGGGAGCTGACCAAATCCCTCCCCTTTGGTTCCTGCACACCACCCAGCCCAGGTGTGTTCCTGATAAATATACTCAATAAGATAGAAAGCTTATTTGTGGTATAGTGGGGAAGATATTTGAAGGGATTATAAGGGATTATATTGATGAGCATATTCGTGTAAACAAGATTATGAGTTCTAATCAGCATGGCTTTAGGAGAAATAGATCATGTCAAACTAATCTAATTAGATTCTACGAGGAAGTAAGTAAAAATATAGATAAAGGGGAATCAGTTGATGTGATATACTTAGATTTTGCAAAGGCATTTGATACAGCGCCACATGAGAGATTAATGCACAAAATTAAGGGACTGGGAATAGCTGAAAATGTTTGCTCATGGATAAATAACTGGATAAAACATAGGGAGCAACGAGTAGTAGTAAATGGATCATACTCAGATTGGACAAAGGTAATCAGTGGCGTCCCCCAGGGATCAGTACTGGGCCCTGTTCTTTTTAATATTTTTATAAATGACTTGGAGCAAGGATTAAATAGCGACATCTCTATTTTTGCAGATGATACTAAGTTAAGTAAGGTCATTAGGTCAGAGCAGGACGAACTCTCTTTACAAAGGGATTTGCTAAAATTAGAACTATGGGCAAGTGAATGGAAAATGAGATTTAATACCGAAAAATGTAAGGTTCTACATTTTGGAAGTAAAAATAAGCAGGCTACGTATTTTTTAAATGGGACAAGACTTAGCCAAACACAGGAGGAAAGGGATTTGGGAGTAGTAATAGATAACAAGCTAAAGATGAGTGCACAATGCAGGGCAGCGGCTTCAAAGGCTAATAAGATACTAGCATGTATTAAAAGAGGCATTGATTCAAGGGAGGAAAGCATAATTCTGTCATTATATAAAGCCCTGGTAATACCTCACCTTGAGTTTGGAGTGCAGTTCTGGGGACCGATTGCTAAAAAAGATATTGCAGAACTAGAAAAAGTTCAGAGAAGGGCCACAAAGCTAATAAGGGGATTGGAGAAATTAACCTATGAGGAGAGGCTAGCCAAACTGGGTCTGTTCTCTTTAGAAAAAAGGCGCTTGAGAGGTGACATGATTACTTTATATAAATATATTCAAGGCCCATATACAGAGATGGCAGAAGCTCTTTTTATTCCAAGAAAATTGTTTCTGACAAGAGGTCATAATTTAAGGTTGGAGGAAAGGAGATTTAATCTCCTGCAACGGAAACGTTTTTTCACTGTAAGAGCAATAAAATTGTGGAACTCATTACCAAAGGAGGTAGTGAATGCCAATACCATAGATTCATTTAAAAATAGTCTGGATAAATTTCTGTATATAAACAAAATTCATGGATATGATTGCTAGTATTAAATGGGTCACATTTTAATGGGGTTATTTAAGCTTAACTGGAGTTTTTTGTAAGTATTTTAGATTTGTATAGGTTGAACTCGATGGACTTCAGTCTTTTTTCAACCTTATCTACTATGTTACTATGTTACTATGTTACACTGTGTAGACATGACTTGCTGCAGTGTGGAAACTGGTTAGTATAGGACCAGTCTTTATGGGACACCTTGTAAGTGGTGACTGGCTTAGCAGAATATGATCATATTGTGTGACTAAGATCCCATTTCATTTAAAGGCATTTTTTTAAAGCAAAAAAAAAAAAAAAAAAGCAGCATAAATATAAGTCAATATTATTGTGAGATGTTAATCCCAATTTTATTTGAACTATGTAAGTATATTTAGCAGATAGAAGTAGTATATTTGTTTTTGCAGCACAAATATAAGCTCATATTATTGCAAGATGTTTATCCCAATCTTATTAGAAGCTATGTAAGTATATTTGGCAGACAGAAGCATATACAAATATGCCATGAAAGAGTGGACTTAAATGGTTGGATGTGCACCAATATTTTTTGTTGTTTTGTAATTGTTTTGGTCACTTTGGTAGCACTCCCACAATATGTGTGTTAAGATTAAACAGTCCTTTTGTGGTGTGCGTAACCAAAAAACCCCTTTGTTGTATTTCATACATACAAGAAGCCAGACCGTACATACAAGTCAGACCGTACATACAAGTCAGACCGTACATACAAGCCAGACCATACATACAAGTCAGACCGTACATACAAGTCAGACCGTACATACAAGTCAGACCGTACATACAAGAATCCAGACCGTACATACAAGTCAAACTGTACATACAAGTCAGACCGTACATACAAGTCAGACCGTACATACAAGTCAGACCAAACATACAAGTCAGACCGTACATACAAGAAGCCAGACCGTACATACAAGTCAGACCATACATACAAGAAACCAGACCGTACATACAAGTCAGACTGTACATACAAGTCAGACTTTACATACAAGTCAGACCGTACATACAAGTCAGACCGTACATACAAGAAGCCAGACCGTACATACAAGTCAGACCATACATACAAGTCAGACCGTACATACAAGTCAGACCGTACATACAAGTCAGACCGTACATACAAGTCAGACTGTACATACAAGTCAGACCATACATACAAGTCAGACTGTGCATACAAGTCAGACCATACATACAAGTCAGACCGTACATACAAGTCAGACTGTACATACAAGTCAGACCGTACATACAAGTCAGACCGTAAATACAAGTCAGACCGTACATACAAGTCAGACCGTACATACAAGTCAGACCGTACATACAAGTCAGACCGTACATACAAGAAGCCAGACTGTGCATACAAGTCAAAGAGGAGGTTCAATGGCACTACCTAGTGGTGAAATGACTGCACCCTAGATTCAGTATTTGCTTATTAGCTTAGTCAAGGATAAGGTAGGTGCTGTGTATTAAAGGGATAGTACACTGTAAAATTGTTTTTATTTTAATGTATTTTCAATGACTTGTTATACCAGCTGCAGAGAATAAGATGTAAGAGCTATTACATTTTCAGGTTTATTTGTGTATATGAAGTAGCTGGTTTTGTGCTTTTAAACCACAGCCCATTGCAATGGGTTGAGTTTCAGGTAGTATCATATCTCATTATGTTATCACTTTGTGTATACACGCTTTATTTCTTATCTTAAATTTGTCTGGAAAATGAAAGCTCAATACATAGAGAGAACAATGGGAAATTATCATTTTATTACTTAATTATCCTGCCCCCCACTGTGAGTGTCATTTATTCTGCTGACTGTATTTACTTAGGCTATTCAATAGCTGATACTCCAGTATCAAACTTTCAGTATAGGTTGGGAAACCACAAGCTAAATCAGCTTTTTAAAAGGCCAAAATAGGGGTAAAGGAGCTACTTGTAAACAATTTAATACCTTACAACTGGCAAAATGGATCATTGGGAACAATTTAAATGGAAGACATGTTTTGGCTGAACTGTCCCTTTAAATATATTTAGAAAGCGAAAATAATGGATATAGTAGCCATTCTAGAATACACATAAAGCACTTAATGTAGGCATATGATTCCAGTTAGTCAGATATATCAGGTATGTGGACTCCAACAGAGCCAAGATGAATCGCTACATATCAATTTAAAACATGACTTTTAATAAAAACGCAAAAAAACAGGAAGATTAAAATACTGGGATGTGCAATTAAAATAAACGGCTTATAGGGGGTTGTAAGATAAAGTATCTGCTGTGTACCTACATGAGTAATAATGCTATTACATAAACCAGACAGAGTGGCCTCTATTTATCAAGCCGTCAACCGCAAATACGGTGGAATTCCGCAGCGTATTTGCAGCGAGCCTGATTCGCCTTAGTTATCAAGCCCTACAGACTGGCAAAAGTAGAATTTAGTGACATAACATACGATCCGCCAGACTCAGATCGATGCTTACGTCACTACAGATGTTCCGAAAGCAAGTTCGGCACAATCTGACTTCTTTTGGAAGTTATCAAATATCTAACAGGTACCCTCGGCACTTTTCCGGCCCAGCGTACCTGGTTTTCAATCCGCCGCCCTGGAGGAATCAATGGGAGTCTGACAGCAGCGAAAGCTCATGTTCGCTGCTGCCCGATATCCCATTGATTTCTATGGGAACGTTTACACCTAACACCCTAACATGTACCCCGAGTCTAAACACCTCTAATCTGCCCCCCTACACCACCGTCACCTACATTAAACTTATTAACCCATATCCTCCCGCTCCTGGACCCCGCCACAACTAAATAAAATGTTTAACCCCTAAACCGCCGCTCCCGGAGCCCACCGCCACCTACATTACATTTATTAACCCCTAATCTCCCCCCTACACTGCCGCCACTATATTAAAGTTATTAACCCCTAAACCTAAGTCTAACCCTAACACCGACCTAACTTAAATATAATTTAAATAAATCTAAATAAATATTACTATTATTAACTAAATTATTCCTATTTAAAACTAAATACTTACCTATAAAATAAACCCTAAGATAGCTACAATATAACTAATAGTTACATTGTAGCTATTTTAGGATTTAATTTTATTTTACAGGCAACTTTGTATTTATTTAAACTAGGTAGAATAGTTATTAAATAGTTTTTAACTATTTAATAACTACCTAGCTAAAATAAATACAAAAGTACCTGTAAAATAAAACCTAACCTAAGTTACAATTACACCTAACACTACACTACAATTAAATACATTAAATTAATTAACTACAATTACCTACAATTAAATGTGAATGTGTATCCAACAGGTTTTTGACAGTCTTAAATCAGACTGTCTGGTCTCTCTACTCCATTTGGGAGGAAAGCCAAACCTGGATGGGAACATCTTAACAGTTTAATAAAGAGGTTGTGGTGTGAAGATATCACATCAATCTAATAATATATGATTAGAATAGCCAATAGAATTACAGTAGCTCTTATTCTATTGGCTATTCAAATCAGCCAATAGAATTAAAGTAGCTTGCATCCGATTGGCTGATTTGAATTTGAAGGCTCAAATCAGCCAATAGGAATTCAATTTTTAATCAAGTACCTTGAATTCCTATTCAGTGTACAGCGGTGATCGTATGAAGAGGATCCTCCACGCTCCGGCTCCAGTCTTCAGTTCCAGCGTTGCCGATCTTCAGTTCCAGCATCGCCTGTCTTCAGCTCCGCGGTCATCGGTCTTCAACTCCTCCGCTCCACGCCGGCTGGATCCTGGAAGAAGAAGAGGTCGCCGCCTGAAAGAAGACTTCTCCGCCTGGAACAGGACCTTCTCCACCGGTCTTCAGGACAGGTAAGGAGCACTTGGTGGTTAGACTTTTTACAGGTAAAAGAGCTGATTACTTTGGGGCAATGCCCCACAAAAGGCTCTTTTAAGGGCTGGTAATAGAGCTGATTACTTTTGTAATTTAGATTAGGGTAGAGAATTTTTTTTAGTTTGGGGGCTTTGTTATTTTATTAGGGGGCTTAGATTAGGTGTAATTAGCTTAAAATTCTTGTAATCTTTTTTTATTTTTTGTAATTTAGTGTTTTTTTTGTGTAATTTAGTTTAGTGTATTTAATTGTATTTTAGATTAGATATTTGTAGTTTATTTAATTAATTTATTGATAGTGTAGGTGTATTTGTAACTTAGGTTAGGATTTATTTTACAGGTAATTTGGTAATTATTTTAACTAGGTAGCTATTAAATAGTTATTAACTATTTAATAGCTATTGTACCTAGTTAAAATAAATACCAAGTTACCTGTAAAATAAATATAAACCCTAAAATAGCTACAATGTAATTATTAATTATATTGTAGCTATCTTAGGGTTTATTTTATAGGTAAGGATTTAGATTTAAATAGGAATAATTTAGTTAATAATAATAATAATATTATTTAGATTTATTTTAATAATAATTAAGTTAGGGGGTATTAGTGTTATACTTAGGTTTAGTGGTTAATATATTTAATATAGGTGGCGGCGGTGTAGGGGGATTAGATTAGGGGTTAATAATTTTAATATAGGTGGCGGCGGTGTAGGGGGATTAGATTACAGGTAAAAGAGCTGATTACTTTGGGGCAATGGCCCGCAAAAGGCCCTTTTAAGGGCTGGTAATAGAGCTGATTACTTTTGGGCAATGCCCCGCAAAAGGCCCTTTTCAGGGCTATTTGTAATTTAGTTTAGGGTAGGGAAATTTTAGTATTTTAGGGGTTAATACATTTAATATAGGTTGCGGCGGTGTAGGGGGATTAGATTAGGGGTTAATAATTTTAATATAGGTGGCGACGATGTAAGGGGGATTAGATTAGGGGTTAATAATTTTAATATAGGTGGCGGCGGTGTAAGGGGGTTAGATTAGGGGGCGGCGGCGGTGTAAGGGGGTTAGATTAGGGGGTGGCGGCAGTGTAAGGGGGTTAGATTAGGGGGTAGTACATATAATATAGGTGGCGGCGGGGTAGGGGGCTCACATTAGGGGTTAATATAGTTTAAATAGGTGGCGGTGTGTAGGGGGATCATATTAGGGGGTAATATAGTTAATGTAGGTGGCGGTGGGGTAGGGGGCTCACATTAGGGGTAATATAGTTAATGTAGCTGGCGGCGGTGTAGGGGGATCACATTAGGGGTAATACAGTTAATATAGGTGGCGGCGGGGTCCGGGAGCAGCAGTTTAGGGGTTAATACATTTATTATTAGGAACAGTATGTCAATCAGGGTCTAGAAGCCTGAGGATTGGTCAACTATTCCAGAAGGGGCGGAGGCTTGTCTTTAAATGCCCATAGATGCCGGCGTGTGTCACCTTTTGAAAAAGCCATAATTGTAATGGCGAAACATGTCAAGGGAGGGCTGTTAATATGCCCGACTTAGAGTAACGTTTTTTAACTTAGCGTGGAGGCCAATTTCGATAGATCTGTTGTGACCTTTTTATATTAGTGGTATTTAAATGGCATTACCTATTATTAAGCTTCACCTAGGGTTATTGTTTACTTAATCCAATGTATCCACATAGCAGGTATTTGTATTAACGTAACAGACCTGACAATTAGGTTAAACTACACAGGATAGTACAATTTAGATAATCTATGAGAGGTATATACATTGTAAATTTACCACTGCAGTTGTGGGGTGTTACAAACTGCTATTTGTAACTGGCCCTTTAAATGGAAAATTGCCCTGCTTCCCTGGATTTTGGAGAAGCCTATTTGCCAGCCTCCTTCCTCATGACTATGGCCCCTGGAAGATTGTGCCCCTGAGAACACATTAACTTTTATTGGGTGTGTATGGCCCTTTAAGAACCGTCTGGGGACATATTGTGACTTTGGTGAACAATGCCCCTTTAAGACTATGTCCCCAGACCTGTAAAATAACTTGTCCCTGGCTTTCTCCCACTTTTGTTCAATTCTAAATACAAGTTTGCTGGGATCAGCTCTAATTAAGTTTAGTGATAAACCTTCCCTTTGTCTAATCAGCCTGCTAGTGATAAGGTGGACTGCATTGTTTTATTGTGCGTAAATTGTTATCTGCTGAAGAAATGTAATTCTACTATGGCCTGTAAAAGGGCGTTGCCTCTCTATCTAAATGTATCAAATGTGTGATTGGGGATTTTATACCTCCCCCTGAGAGTGTCCTTTTTGCATGTAACCTCAATAAAAAGCAGGCTGTGTGTCCAGCACATCAGACCTATTCTGACCCTCTAACTTGCAGCCTTGACTCATGTTTGTAGGGGACATCCATAATCACTACAGGGATTGCTATGCTCTATATACTCTCTTAGCTACTGAGCTCCTGTAAGAGCTCATGTTCCTGATCCTGCTTCGCTCTAAAGAAGGAAGAGGTTCACCTACTGGAGCCTGGTCGTAGGTCCAGGGCGCAGAGCAGACGGCGAGATACCAGCCCAGCAGCGGTGGTTCGTAGAGTCTGCATTACTTATGGTGGCTACACAGTAGTCTATGGTGTCTACGGTGCTGATGATCCTTTGGTGATCGCTAGGAGCATCCTTTTCTACGGTCCAACTTCCAGCCAGCCTGGAGGCAACCGTAACATTTGGCGGCAGCGGTGGGATGGCGTCCTAGCGCAAGGAGCAGCACCCCAACAGCACTGGTATTGTAGGAAAGTTATTGAGGGCAACACTAGCCACTGCACAGCGTCCCTACCTACAGCAGCATGAAGCTGACAAGATACTGGTCAGAACCCTGTGAAGAGCACCTCAACCGGATCCGTCGCTATGAGCGCGCAGATTTCGTTCCAGAGATAAAGAGCCGGCTAGTCCGATATGGTCCAGACCCTGCGCAGGAGGTAGTCAGTCGCATCATCCGGGAATTGGATACGGAGAAAAAAGCGGCACGAGCCTTTAAGCGCCAACTGTGGAGTTTGAGGGTATGGACACCTGGTCTCCAGCGAGAAAGTGAGTTACAGGGAGAGGAGAGCAGCGACCTCCCTCCCCAGCGGCAGTATACCGTGCAGAGGGAAGAGACAACCGGTCTCCTTCCCCAACCCCAACCAGAGATACCAGAGGCAGCAGGCCTCATAGACTGGTCTTGGGAGGACCCCCAGCAGGCAGGTGGAGATGGGACCGCAGTCTCTCTACCGGCCCTACAGGGATGCTGGGCAGGCGGCCCAGATCCCCAGCGACAGACCCAGCTACAGGGAGGGGAGATCATCGACCTCCCTCCCCAGCCGGAGTGTACCTTCCAGGGAGAGGAGACAACCGGTCTCTCTCCCCAGCAGCAGCATGTTCCACAGGAAGCGGAGAGCATCGACCTCCCTTCCCAACGGCCGCCGGAGTATCAGGAGGAGGAGGTAAGCCAATCTCCCCCTCCCCAGCTAACTCCTAACTTGGGCCCAGGGTTAACAGTGGAGATGTTAACCCCCACTGACCCCCACGTTCCCTTTGCCACCGGGCAGGACTATGCCCCAATTCCCCCAGCAGAAGAGCTGGCATCAGGACAGAGCACTGCTGGCCTCTGCCCTACAGACCCCCTTGTTACAGGACTGGCCTGCAAACCCCTCACCCCAGCAGACACGCTGGCACCAGGGCAGAGTGCCGCTGGCCTCTGCCCCCCAAGTACCACCAGCTATTTGCCCAGCTGCGCCAGGAAGGCAGAGGATGCTACACTATCATCCTACAACCTGGAACCTACAGGCCAGTATTACTTATTGTGGGGGGGCTACTTTGCTGCTAATGTTTATTTGTGGGTGGGTTGCGAGACTAACTTAGGCACTGACCGACAGAAGGTCAGGTGCCTGGTTAGTCTCCCTCCAAAAGGGGATATATGTTACAAACTGCTATTTTTAACTGGCCCTTTAAATGGAAAATTGCCCTGCTTCCCTGGATTTTGGAGAAGCCTATTTGCCAGCCTCCTTCCTCATGACTATGGCCCCTGGAAGATTGTGCCCCTGAGAACACATTAACTTTTATTGGGTGAGTATGGCCCTTTAAGAACCGTCTGGGGACATATTGTGACTTTGGTGAACAATGCCCCTTTAAGACTATGTCCCCAGACCTGTAAAATAACTTGTCCCTGGCTTTCTCCCACTTGGTTCAGTAAATAGGGCTTACTGAACCAAGTACCACACAGGCAGAGTGTTCCACAGAAAGGGAGCACTATTACAAAAGCATTAGTTTTCATTGTGTGCCATTAAGAGTTAATTTTGTTCAATTCTAAATACAAGTTTGCTGGGATCAGCTCTAATTAAGTTTAGTGATAAACCTTCCCTTTGTCTAATCAGCCTGCTAGTGATAAGGTGGACTGCATTGTTTTATTGTGTGTAAATTGTTATCTGCTGAAGAAATGTAATTCTACTATGGCCTGTAAAAGGGTGTTGCCTCTCTATCTAAATGTATCAAATGTGTGATTGGGGATTTTATGCCTCCCCCTGAGAGTGTCCTTTTTGCATGTAACTTCAATAAAAAGCAGGCTGTGTATCCAGCACATCAGACCTATTCTGACCCTCTAACTTGCAGCCTTGACTCATGTTTGTAGGGGACAGCCATAATCACTACAGGGATTGCTATGCTCTATATACTCCCTTAGCTACTGAGCTCCTGTAAGAGCTCTTGTTCCTGATCCTGCTTCGCTCTAAAGAAGGAAGAGGTTCACCTACTGGAGCCTGGTCGTAGGTCCAGGGCGCAGAGCAGACGGCGAGATACCAGCCCAGCAGCGGTGGTTCGTAGAGTCTGCGTTACTTATGGTGGCTACGCAGTAGTTATAGTGTCTACGGTTCTGCTGCTCCTTTGGGGAGCGCTAGGAGCATCCTTTTCTACGGTCCAACTTCCAGTCAGCCTGGAGGCAACCGTAACATGGGGCTAAACTGTTAATGCAGACGAAATTATAAGTATAGCTTCAGCAATAATCGTCAGGTGGAGTATACAATATATCAGTTGTCAGTTGTGGGTAAATAGCAGACCTGATAATCGGTCCTAGCAATACAAAATTACTTAAAAAAAGAAGCTTAGTGCAATTATGCTCATCAAGATTTTGTACTAATTTACGCAATTTGTAAGTAACTCTTATAATCAACATGATCCCATTTATAGTTTATACTTAGTATTATCATCCAAGATTACTTATAAAGGGTAGCTGCTGAATTAGACCTCCAATCTCTTAAACTGAATATTTTCTCCATTATTATATAGTATAACCTATGGGTATCAGTTGTACGATTGTACCCTGTTAGACACGATACTATATAGTAAAATGAACCAGAGTTGATACCAACTTAAGTTGTGTGTATAGGAGGGACTCATTCTATTAACAAGCAAGTGGATTGTTACCTATAAATATTAATATTGGACTATAATTCCAGCTGGACATTCAATAAATATATGAACTATTGTACTAAACATACCCTGAACATAATAGTCAGAATTTAGCAGTGCCATTTACATCTGCTTATATACTCTATCCACCTTATAGACTACAAATGACTTATGTCTGGTATTACTATCAATGCACAATCATAAAACAGTAAAATTTAAGGTGACATATTGAGTATATAAGGTATATACAGTGGGGCAAAAAAGTATTTAGTCAGCCACCAATTGTGCAAGTTCTCCCATTTAAGAAGATGAGAGAGGCCTGTAATTTTCATCATAGGTATACCTCAACTATGAGAGACACAATGTGGAAACAAATCCAGACAATTACATTGCCTGATTTGGAAAGAATTTATTTGCATATTATGGTGGAAAATAAGTATTTGGTCACCTACAAACAAGCAAGATTTCTGTCTCTCACAAACCTGTATCTTCTTCTTTAAGAGGCTCCTCTGTCCTCCACTCATTACCTGTATGAATGGCACCTGTTTGAACTTGTTATCTGTATAAAAGACACCTGTCCACAACCTCAAACACTCACACTCCAAGCTCCACTATGGTGAAGACCAAAGAGCTGTTGAAGGACACCAGAAACAAAATTGTAGACCTGCACCAGGCTGGGAAGACTGAATCTGCAATAGACAAGCAGCTTGGTGTGAAGAAATCAACTGTGGGAGCAATAATTAGAAAATGGAAGACATACAAGACCACTGATAATCTCCCTCGATCTGGGGCTCCACGCAAGATCTCACCCCGTGGGGTCAAAATGATCACAGAACGGTGAGCAAACATCCCAGAACCACACGGGGGGACCTAGTGAATAACCTGCAGAGAGCTGGGACCAACGTAACAAAGGCTACCATCACTAACACACTACGCCGCCAGGCACTCAGATCCTGGAGTGCCAGACGTGTCCCCCTGCATAAGCCAGTACATGTCCGGGCCCATCTGAAGTATGCTAGAGAGCATTTGGATGATCCAGAAGCAGATTGGGAGAATATCATATGGTCAGATGAAATCAAAGTAGAACTGTTTTGTAGAAACACAACTCGTCGTGTTTGGAGGAGAGAGAATGCTGAGTTGCAAATAAAGAACACCATACCTACTGTGCAGCATGGGGGTGGCAACATCATGCTTTTGGGCTTTTTCTCTGCAAAGGGAACAGGACGACTGATCCGTGTACATGAAAGAATGAATGGGGCCATGTATCGTGAGATTTTGAGTGCAAAACTCCTTCCATCAGCAAGGGCATTGAAGATGAAACGTGGCTGGGTCTTTCAGCATGACAATGATCCCAAACACACCGCCCGGGCAACGAAGGAGTGGCTTCGTAAGAAGCATTTCAAGGTCCTGGAGTGGCCTAGCCAGTCTCCAGATCTCAAACCCATAGAAAACCTTTGGAGGGAATTGAAAGTCTGTGTTGCCCAGCAACAGCCCCAAAACATCACTGCTCTAGAGGAGATCTGCATGCAGGAATGGGCCAACATACCAGCAAACTTGTGGAGACTTACAGAAAACGTTTGACCCCTGTCATTGCCAACAAACGATATATAACAAAGTATTGAGATGAACTTTTGATATTGACCAAATACTTATTTTCCACCATAATTTGCAAATAAATTCTTTCCAAATCAGACAATGTGATTGTCTGGATTTGTTTCCACATTTTGTCTCTCGTAGTTGAGGTATACCTATGATGAAAATTACAGGCCTCTCTCATCTTCTTAAGTGGGAGAACTTGCACAATTGGTGGCTGACCAAATACTTTTTTGCCCCACTGTATTATCGTAACTTATACTGAATAGTGGGCATCACATTTGAATTAGGCTCACCGTTAATGTAAAGTAATATACCAGTGTGATACTGAATTAAAGGTACAATTTTAACTTGGGTAAATACTTATGTTATGGATATAGAGAGGGTGTAATTGTAACGATACACACATTTTTCTATCTGCAATATCCTCCTTCACTTTCCAATAGGGCCAACACGTCGCTCTCTATAGTCAGTTTCTACGGCCGTCAGCTTTTTGTTCTTAAACAAAATTAAGTCATTTTTATATTTTGTCACTAAGGTGTCTTGTTTCTTAACCCAGTCTTGTGTTTTGTCTTCTGTAATAATATGGTAACTGTATTGTTTTATTTGTGCAATCTCAAATTTCATTCAACTCTCTAGTCTATTGACTTCCTCTATGACCAACAACATAAGATCATAGGAACACTAATTCAAGATTGAGCACCATTTGCAACAGAACTCTGTACTAGATCTGCCTAGTGTGGGAATATTTTTTTTATTTTGAAACCTCTAGGGATTTGTTTTCTTTTGTGACAACTAGATAAGTAAATAGCATGCAGGTGGTAATCTATTGCTCTTTATCTAAAATTTACTAGTTTATGGTATATATTAATGGGGGTGTCACCCTTCAACTCACTCAGATCTGAGTCCACTTGGATCCTCTCTGCATCTTCATCTGTGTACATGAATTTGTCAGTATTGAATCCCCATTTTCCAGAGGTAAACTCATGGTATTGTTTCCTCCATATTGTCCATTATGAAATGTAAGTCCTAGAATCAGACTAAAGAAACAGAATGGTGGGAGAGTTATTCCTGTGCAATGTAAACGCATAAATGTCCCAATTAGGTTATTCAATAGTCGGGTGCAATATATTTTTTTTAATTTTAGTGTTTTTTTTGTAATGTTAGATTATTTTTAATTTTCGTAATTTTAGTGGTTTTTTTTGTAATGTTAGGTTTTTTAATTTTGTAACTTAGGTTTTTTATTTTCTTTTATTAGAATAGTTATGTTAGGTTAATTTATAGATAAATCTTAGTTTTTTCTATTTAACAGGTAAGTTTCTTTTTGATTAAAGATAGTAATATTGTAACTGTAATTTAAAGTTAGGGGGTATTAGGTTTAGAGGTTAATAGTTTCATTTAGTGTGTTCCGATGTGGGGGGCCAGCGGTTTAGGGGTTAATAGGTTTATTATAGTCTTTGCAATGTTGGGGGCTGGCAGTTTAGGGGTTAGTAGGTTTATTATAGTAGTAGCCATGTAAGGGGTGGCGGTTTAGAGGCTAATAGGTTTATTATAGTCTTTGTGGTGTGGGGGGCTGGCGGTTTAGGGGTTAATAGGCTAATTATAATAGTAGCAATGTGGGGGGCTGTGGTTTTAAGGGTTAATTGTTTTATTTAGTGTTGGCGATGTCGAGGGGTGGTGGATTAGAGGTTATTAGACTACGGGTTTATGATAGGGTGTTAGGCTTTTACATAACTTTCTTCTCCCCATAGACATCAATGGGGAATGCATTACTGCATCCCAGGTGTTTGTTTTTCTCTAACACCTTCTCTCCATTTATTTTTTATGGGGCAAAACATGCATGAGTCCGTAAAGTCAGGCCTTGGGTTTTGTGCGGTATGGCGCTTAACACAGCGTAACGCACAAAACAAGAAGGTTTTTTTGTAACTTGTAATGTCAGCGCTATGGAGATTATTTTGCGATATTTACTCTTAAATAAGAGAGATTAGCAGTTCTGCTTTACTTGCAGGTTCAGCGCATTGCTTTGGACATGTCCTAGGTGATGATTTCAATCGGAGAAACTATTTCAAATAAAATACAGAAAAATATATAAAGGCACCATTTCCCATATATTTAATAATCTGCAGTAAGTAAAGCAAGTCATTTTGAACACATTAAAGGGACAGTCAAGTCAAAATTAAATTTTCATTATTCAAAGAACTTTCCAATTTACTTTTATTATCAAATTTGCTTTGTTCTCTTGGTATTCTTTGTTGAAAGCTAAATCTAGGTAAGCTCATAAACTGATTTCTAAGCAGTTGAAGGCTGCCTCTCATCTCAGTTTTTCACAGTTTTACAATGCTAGTTCATGTGTGCAAGTCTATCAAAAGAAGTGAGATAAGGGGGCAGAGGCTTAGATACAAGGTAATCACAGAGATAAACGTATATTAACCCTGTTGGTTATGCAAAACTGGGGAATGGGTTATAAAGGGATTAGCTATCTTTTTAAACAATAACAAATTTCAAGTAGACTTAAAGGGACATGAAACCCAATTTTCTTTCTTTCATGATTCAAAAAGAGCATACAAGATTAAATCACTTTACTTCTATTATCTAATTTGTTTTGTTCTTTTGATATCCTTTGTCGAAAAGCATATCCAAATAGGCTCAGAGGCTTATTTAACAAATGTCTGTCGGACCTGATCCGACACTGCGGATCAGGTCCTACAGACATCGCTGAATGCGGAGAGCTATACGCTCTCCGTATTCAGCATTGCACCAGCAGCTCACAGCAGGGAGGTGTCAATCAACCCGATCGTACTCGATCGGGTTGAATTGTGGCGATTCCTGTCCACCTCATCAGAGCAGGTGGACAGGTTATGGAGTCTTTAGACCGCTGCTTCATAACTCGCCAGAAACACGCCAACTCAAGCTCCATTTGGAGCTTAATAGATAGGCCCATTAATATATGCATTGTGTTATTGGCTCACACATGTGTATTGCTATTTCTTCAACAAAGGATTCCTAAAAAATGAAGCAAATTATATAAAATAAGTACATTGAAATGTTGTTTACAATTATATTCTCTTTCTGAATCATGTCCCTTTAAGGGGAAGCCAATTTAATGGTTCAGTGCCCCTTAAGTGGCAAATAATGCTTTTGTGTTGTTTTTGAGAGGTGACAACTTCCTTTTGAAGAATATTATCATCAACATAATTTCGTGATTTTGATGACTAGGAAATTGCACTGACAAAATCGCAAGAAAGTGATAAAAATATATGATATGAAAATATCTACTTAATAGTCTTGTTACTAAATATTTTTGGTTATTAAGACAGTCTTTTTACATATGATAAAGAAACTATCTGTTAATATTAATTGCATAAGATATTGCTGTTTAGACCTACAGTGGTTCACATTATCTTTCCAAGCTGTCCCCATTTACAGATGCAAATATACAAATATTCCAAAATCCAAACCTTTTCTAGTCCAAAGCAGTTTGGATATAGTGTTTGCACCTGTTATATTATCTACAACCTGTAGTATTCATATCTGCATTGTTTTTGCTTTATTGGTAGGGATATGCTTATGTTTACCCAATGCTGGAAGCCAACAAGAGCTTAGTGAGACCAGAACATTTCATCCTAGTTGGGATTCCAGGACTAGAAGATGTGCAGTTCTGGTTCTCCATTCCTCTGTGCACCATGTTTCTTCTCACCATATTTGGTAATACAGTCATGCTTTATGTTATTTTATTGGAAGAAAACCTGCACAAGCCGATGTATTTTTTTATTTCTATGTTGTCAATCCTTGACCTTGTTTTGTGTTTCAGCACTACACCCAAAATTCTTTTGATCTTTTGGTTCAATGTTAAGAGGATAACATTTGGTGGATGCCTTACCCAGATGTTCTTCATTCATGCTCTCACTGCTATGGAGACTACAATATTGGTGGCCATGGCATTTGACCGCTATGTTGCCATTTGCCACCCACTCAGATACAATACAATCCTCACTAACAACAGGATAGCTGTTATTGGTATTTCAGCCATCATTAGAGGAACTTTTTTCATTATACCATTTATACCACTTGTCAACAGGTTGTCCTTCTGCAAGACCATGGTCATTTCTCATACTTACTGTGAGCATATGGCCTTGGCGAAGATAGCTTGTTCTGATATAACTATTAACAAGGTGTATGGTCTGACTATTGCCCTCCTGATTGACACTGTTGATATTGCGTGTATAACTTTATCGTACTCTGCCATAATTAGAGCTGTTATGAGACTTTCCTCTAATGAGGCAAAACGCAAGTTGTTTAATACTTGTGGCTCTCATATTTGTGTCATTATTATGTTTTACACCCCAGCGCTCTTTTCCTTCTTCGCACACAGATTTGGGCATAATATCTCCCCAAAAATTCACATTACCATAGCAAATCTTTATATTATTATTCCGCCCATGTGCAATCCAATCATTTATGGGGTGAAAACAAATGAAATCCGTGAAAGGATAATCACAAGTTTTTTTGGTAAACAAATTAAATCTCTATGATGAGTTAAAAATTCACTTTAAAACAGCTTTTTCTAGAGCGCTAATAGTAAACTTTTTGTGCACGTCGGTTTGCACTCATATTATGAGTTGAAAGTAAAAAGTTATCACTCTCCCACTAAGCCGAGGCGCACAAAAAGCCTAACTTAGAATATTGTGTGCGTGATAACTTATTTCCATATAAGTCAATGGTGCAAAAAAAGTGAGAAAAAACCTACTCACACGCAAACACGATTGTATTTTCTCAAGTGCGCTAACATGACATGAAAATATGAATAATTCACATTCCATTGTTCTTTACATAGAAGAATATGTTTTATTTATTCATAAATACATTTATATATATATATATATATATATATATATATATATATATATATATAAAATGGTATTTTGGTACAATATATATCTATACAGTACCTATATATATATATATATATATATATATATATATATATATATAGATTTATATATATGAGGATGAAAAGACAAGGGGCGCCAACATAGTGTGAATCAGTTTACGACAACTGTAAAACAATAATTTGCATAGAATCTACTCACAAATAGAGTGGCACCTTGAATCAACTAGGTGCGTGCAGGCAGGCTGACATTCAGGACCAGCAGTCAGTACGCTGGAGGTCTCACCCGGGAGACCTAAGGATAAGTAGAGAGAGGTAGATGAGATCAGCTGTGAATCGTGGAGTAAGCTGGATCGCCAATGGAGAAATTCAAACGGCTGTGTTGGTTTTCCCAAAGTGCTGCTCACACCATCGGACTTAATCCCAAGCGAACTGACAATGTCAGTATAAGGAAAATGCTGTTTAAAATCCAACTGGATAAAAGCACTGCAAGCAGCAGTAATAAAATAGCAAAGAACCGGGTCTGTATAAAAACAAGGTATTTATTTGCTACGCGTTTCTCAGTCCGTAAATGCCTGAGGAAACGGTCCTTTACGGACTGAGAAACGCGTAGCAAATAAATACCTTGTTTTTATACAGACCCGATTCTTTGCTATTTTATTACTGCTGCTTGCAGTGCTTTTATCCAGTTGGATTTTAAACAGCATTTTCCTTATACTGACATTGTCAGTTCGCTTGGGATTAAGTCCGATGGTGTGAGCAGCACTTTGGGAAAACCAACACAGCCGTTTGAATTTCTCCATTGGCTATCCAGCTTACTCCACGATTCACAGCTGATCTCATCTACCTCTCTCTACTTATCCTTAGGTCTCCCGGGTGAGACCTCCAGCGTACTGACTGCTGGTCCTGAATGTCAGCCTGCCTGCACGCACCTAGTTGATTCAAGGTGCCACTCTATTTGTGAGTAGATTCTATGCAAATTATTGTTTTACAGTTGTCGTAAACTGATTCACACTATGTTGGCCCCCCTTGTCTTTTCATCCTCTTAGATTTGCTGATCCACTACACCCTGGACACAAGCGGAGCAAGCCATATGTTATGAACTTATGTTGTCACTATATCCTTTATTTTGAAGTGGACTTTCTTTTTGTTTGAACACTTAACCACATTTTTTTAGGAATTGGACTTTTTTCATATCGGACACTGGGAGATATATATATATATATATATATATTTTCAAATTTATACACTCCTTATTTTTTGTTTATGTTCTTTATGCAATATTCTATTTGTTCTTATTGCATCACAGTTGTTCAAATTGTCACAGATTGCAAATAAGTTTTCACACTTGTTATTTATAACATATATATATACCTGTTTTCACAATATATATACTTTTGCCTATGAGATACACTTTAATAGATATCAATTCAAACCAGACACCAAAGGGATATTTATTTCATATCACTGCTACTTTCACATTAGCGCGTCCCCTTAGTTTTTTCTTTTAAAAATCACTTTAATATATATATATATATATATATATATATATATATATATATATATATATATATATATATATATATATATATACATATACAACACATAGAAACACCCAGCACTCACCAGCTAGCTCACAGCTAAGATAAAATCACAACTGGAAAGGTTAGTCACCGCATCTGGCCAAATGGGAAAGCTCAGGCACCACGTCAAGGTCCTTTCCTTAGCCTGAGTCCCTAACACAGGCACACCATCATGCGAGCTCACAAAGCTAAACAAACTGAGAACAAAGAAGGGGTGCACAGGTGGCTGTAATCACCCATAGAAAATACAAAACATGGAAGGGAACTGCACTCCAAGACCGGATCAGGTACACATCCTGTGACTCAGTAACATCCAGCCCTGGGTGCTAAATAGCACTCCAAAAAAGCTGTGATGTCACCAGAGCCACAGGCAGTTAACCCCAGTCCGGAATGGGTGCAAGAACCAAGGGAGATTACAAATAAAAAGTAATACAACACATAGAAACACCCAGCACTCACCAGCTAGCTCACAGCTAAGATAAAATCACAACTGGAAAGGTTAGTCACCGCATCTGGCCAAATGGGAAAGCTCAGGCACCACGTCAAGGTCCTTTCCTTAGCCTGAGTCCCTAACACAGGCACACCATCATGCGAGCTCACAAAGCTAAACAAACTGAGAACAAAGAAGGGGTGCACAGGTGGCTGTAATCACCCATAGAAAATACAAAACATGGAAGGGAACTGCACTCCAAGACCGGATCAGGTACACATCCTGTGACTCAGTAACATCCAGCCCTGGGTGCTAAATAGCACTCCAAAAAAGCTGTGATGTCACCAGAGCCACAGGCAGTTAACCCCAGTCCGGAATGGGTGCAAGAACCAAGGGAGATTACAAATAAAAAGTAATACAACACATAGAAACACCCAGCACTCACCAGCTAGCTCACAGCTAAGATAAAATCACAACTGGAAAGGTTAGTCACCGCATCTGGCCAAATGGGAAAGCTCAGGCACCACGTCAAGGTCCTTTCCTTAGCCTGAGTCCCTAACACAGACACACCATCATGCGAGCTCACAAAGCTAAACAAACTGAGAACAAAGAAGGGGTGCACAGGTGGCTGTAATCACCCATAGAAAATACAAAACATGGAAGGGAACTGCACTCCAAGACCGGATCAGGTACACATCCTGTGACTCAGTAACATCCAGCCTTGGGTGCTAAATAGCACTCCAAAAAAGCTGTGATGTCACCAGAGCCACAGGCAGTTAACCCCAGTCGGAATGGGTGCAAGAACCAAGGGAGATTACAAATAAAAAGTAATACAACACATAGAAACACCCAGCACTCACCAGCTAGCTCACAGCTAAGATAAAATCACAACTGGAAAGGTTAGTCACCGCATCTGGCCAAATGGGAAAGCTCAGGCACCACGTCAAGGTCCTTTCCTTAGCCTGAGTCCCTAACACAGGCACACCATCATGCGAGCTCACAAAGCTAAACAAACTGAGAACAAAGAAGGGGTGCACAGGTGGCTGTAATCACCCATAGAAAATACAAAACATGGAAGGGAACTGCACTCCAAGACCGGATCAGGTACACATCCTGTGACTCAGTAACATCCAGCCCTGGGTGCTAAATAGCACTCCAAAAAAGCTGTGATGTCACCAGAGCCACAGGCAGTTAACCCCAGTCCGGAATGGGTGCAAGAACCAAGGGAGATTACAAATAAAAAGTAATACAACACATAGAAACACCCAGCACTCACCAGCTAGCTCACAGCTAAGATAAAATCACAACTGGAAAGGTTAGTCACCGCATCTGGCCAAATGGGAAAGCTCAGGCACCACGTCAAGGTCCTTTCCTTAGCCTGAGTCCCTAACACAGGCACACCATCATGCGAGCTCACAAAGCTAAACAAACTGAGAACAAAGAAGGGGTGCACAGGTGGCTGTAATCACCCATAGAAAATACAAAACATGGAAGGGAACTGCACTCCAAGACCGGATCAGGTACACATCCTGTGACTCAGTAACATCCAGCCCTGGGTGCTAAATAGCACTCCAAAAAAGCTGTGATGTCACCAGAGCCACAGGCAGTTAACCCCAGTCCGGAATGGGTGCAAGAACCAAGGGAGATTACAAATAAAAAGTAATACAACACATAGAAACACCCAGCACTCACCAGCTAGCTCACAGCTAAGATAAAATCACAACTGGAAAGGTTAGTCACCGCATCTGGCCAAATGGGAAAGCTCAGGCACCACGTCAAGGTCCTTTCCTTAGCCTGAGTCCCTAACACAGGCACACCATCATGCGAGCTCACAAAGCTAAACAAACTGAGAACAAAGAAGGGGTGCACAGGTGGCTGTAATCACCCATAGAAAATACAAAACATGGAAGGGAACTGCACTCCAAGACTGGATCAGGTACACATCCTGTGACTCAGTAACATCCAGCCCTGGGTGCTAAATAGCACTCCAAAAAAGCTGTGATGTCACCAGAGCCACAGGCAGTTAACCCCAGTCCGGAATGGGTGCAAGAACCAAGGGAGATTACAAATAAAAAGTAATACAACACATAGAAACACCCAGCACTCACCAGCTAGCTCACAGCTAAGATAAAATCACAACTGGAAAGGTTAGTCACCGCATCTGGCCAAATGGGAAAGCTCAGGCACCACGTCAAGGTCCTTTCCTTAGCCTGAGTCCCTAACACAGGCACACCATCATGCGAGCTCACAAAGCTAAACAAACTGAGAACAAAGAAGGGTGCACAGGTGGCTGTAATCACCCATAGAAAATACAAAACATGGAAGGGAACTGCACTCCAAGACCGGATCAGGTACACATCCTGTGACTCAGTAACATCCAGCCCTGGGTGCTAAATAGCACTCCAAAAAAGCTGTGATGTCACCAGAGCCACAGGCAGTTAACCCCAGTCCGGAATGGGTGCAAGAACCAAGGGAGATTACAAATAAAAAGTAATACAACACATAGAAACACCCAGCACTCACCAGCTAGCTCACAGCTAAGATAAAATCACAACTGGAAAGGTTAGTCACCGCATCTGGCCAAATGGGAAAGCTCAGGCACCACGTTAAGGTGCTTTCCTTAGCCTGAGTCCCTAACACAGGGACACCATCATGCGAGCTCACAAAGCTAAACAAACTGAGAACAAAGAAGGGGTGCACAGGTGGCTGTAATCACCCATAGAAAATTCAAAACATGGAAGGGAACTGCACTTCAAGACCGGATCAGGTACACATCCTGTGACTCAGTAACATCCAGCCCTGGGTGCTAAATAGCACTCCAAAAAAGCTGTGATGTCACCAGAGCCACAGGCAGTTAACCCCAGTCCGGAATGGGTGCAAGAACCAAGGGAGATTACAAATAAAAAGTAATACAACACATAGAAACACCCAGCACTCACCAGCTAGCTCACAGCTTAGATAAAATCACAACTGGAAAGGTTAGTCACCGCATCTGGCCAAATGGGAAAGCTCAGGCACCACGTCAAGGTCCTTTCCTTAGCCTGAGTCCCTAACACAGGCACACCATCATGAAAGCTCACAAAGCTAAACAAGCTGACAGGAGTCTTTTTCGGACCTTTCTCTGCAAACCCTAGAGATGGTTGTGCATGACAATCCCAGTAGACCAGCAGTTTTCTAAATACTCAGAGCAGCCCGTCTGGCACCAACAACCATGAAACATTCAAAGTCACTTAAATCCCCTCTCTTCCCCATTCTGATGCTAAGTTTGAACTTCAGCAAGTCGTCTTCCCCACATCTAGATGCCTAAATCCATTGAGTTGCTGCCATGTTATTGGCTGCTTAGCAATTTGTGTTACCAAGCAATTGAACAGGTGTACCTAATAAAGTGGCTGGTGAGTGTATATAATTGTGAATATGGATTTATGTGTCTATATGTGTATATATATCTGTAATTACATAAAAAAATATATAAATACATAAATACATATGTAAATATAAATATATATATATATATATATATATATATATATATATATATATATATATATATATATATATACACAGTGGGGGGAAAAAAGTATTTAGTCAGCCACCAATTGTGCAAGTTCTCCCACTTAAGAAGATAAGAGAGGCCTGTAATTTTCATCATAGGTATACCTCAACTATGAGAGACAAAATGTGGAAACAAATCCAGACAATTACATTGTCTGATTTGGAAAGAATTTATTTGCATATTATGGTGGAAAATAAGTATTTGGTCACCTACAAACAAGCAAGATTTCTGGCTCTCACAGACCTGTATCTTCTTCTTTAAGAGGCTCCTCTGTCCTCCACTCAGTACCTGTATTAATGGCACCTGTTTGAACTTGTTATCTGTATAAAAGACACCTGTCCACAACCTCAAACAGTCACACTCCAAACTCCACTATGGTGAAGACCAAAGAGCTGTTGAAGGACACCAGAAACAAAATTGTAGACCTGCACCAGGCTGGGAAGACTGAATCTGCAATAGGCAGCAGCTTGGTGTGAAGAAATCAACTGTGGGAGCAATAATTAGAAAATGGAAGACATACAAGACCACTGATAATCTCCCTCGATCTGGGACTCCACGCAAGAACTCACTCCGTGGGGTCAAAATGATCACAAGAACGGTGAGCAAACATCCCAGAACAACACGGGGGACCTAGTGAAACACCTGCAGAGAGCTGGGACCAACGTAACAAAGGCTACCATCACTAACACACTACGCCGCCAGGCACTCAGATCCTGCAGTGCCAGACGTATCCGCCTGCTTAAGCCAGTACATATCCGGGCCCATCTGAAGTATGCTAGAGAGCATTTGGATGATCCAGAAGCAGATTGGGAGAATATCATATGGTCAGAAGAAACCAAAGTAGAACTGTTTGGTAGAAACACAACTCGTCGTGTTTGGAGGAGAGAGAATGCTGAGTTGCAACCAAAGAACACCATACCTACTGTGAAGCATGGGGGAGGCAACATCATGCTTTTGGGCTGTTTCTCTGCAAAGGGAACAGGACGACTGATCAGTGTACATGAAAGAATGAATGGGGCCATGTATCGTGAGATTTTGAGTGCAATACTCCTTCCATCAGCAAGGGCATTGAAGATGAAACGTGGCTGGGTCTTTAAGCATGACAATGATCCCAAACACACCGCCCGGGAAACGAAGGAGTGGCTTCGTAAGAAGTATTTCAAGGTCCTGGAGTGGCCTAGCCAGTCTCCAGATCTCAAACCCATAGAAAACCTTTGGAGGGAGTTGAAAGTCCGTGTTGCCCAGCAACAGCCCCAAAACATCACTGCTCTAGAGGAGAGCTGCATGCAGGAATGGGCCAACATACCAGCAACCTTGTGAAGACTTACAGAAAACGTTTGACCCCTGTCATTGCCAACAAACGATATATAACAAAGTATTGAGATGAACTTTTGATATTGACCAAATACTTATTTTCCACCATAATTTGCAAATAAATTCTTTCCAAATCAGACAATGTGATTGTCTGGATTTGTTTCCACATTTTGTCTCTCGTAGTTGATGTATACCTATGATGAAAATTACAGGCCTCTCTCATCTTCTTAAGTGGGAGAACTTGCACAATTGGTGGCTGACCAAATACTTTTTTGCCCCACTGTAAGTGTAACTGTACTGTGTAATGTATATTTATTAGACAGTGATAATATGAGTGTAACTGTACTGTGTAATGTACATTTATTAGACAGTGATAATATGAGTGTAACTGTACTATGTAATGTATATTTATTAGACAGTGTTAATATGAGTGTAACTGTACTGTGTAATGTATATTTATTAGACAGTGATAATATGAGTGTAAATGTACTGTGTAATGTACATTTATTAGACAGTGATAATATGAGTGTAAATGTACTATGTAATGTATATTTATTAGACAGTGTTAATATGAGTGTAACTGTACTGTGTAATGTATATTTATTAGACAGTGTTAATATGAGTGTAACTGTACTGTGTAATGTATATTTGTTAGACAGTGTTAATATGAGTGTAACTGTACTGTGTAATGTATATTTATTAGACAGTGTTATTATGAGTGTAGCTGTACTGTGTAATGTATATTTATTAGAAGGTGTTAATATGAGTGTAACTGTACTGTGTAGTGTTTATTTACTGATAGTTTTATTATGAGTGTAACTATACTGTGTAATGTATATTTATTAGACGGTGTTAATATGAGTGTAACTGTACTGTGTAGTGTATATTTATTAGATAGTGTTATTATGAGGGTAACTGTACTGTGTAATGTATATTTATTAGACAGTGTTAATATGAGTGTAACTGTACTATGTAATGTATATTTATTAGACAGTGTTAATATGAGTGTAACTGTACTGTGTAATGTATATTTATTAGACAGTGTTAATATGAGTGTAACTGTACTATGTAATGTATATTTATTAGACAGTGTTAATATGAGTGTAACTGTACTGTGTAATGTATAGTTACTAGACAGTGTTAATATGAGTGTAACTGTAGTATGTAATGTATATTTATTAGACAGTGTTAATATGAGTGTAACTTTACTGTGTAATGTATATTTATTAGTCAGTGTTAATATGTGTGTGTAACTGTACTGTGTAATGTATATTTATTAGACGGTGTTATTATGAGTGTAACTGTACTATGTAATATATATTTATTACACAGTGTTAATATGAGTGTAACTGTACTGTGTAATGTATATTTATTAGACAGTGTTAATATGATTGTAACTGTACTATGTAATGTATATTTATTAGACAATGTTAATATGAGTGTAACTGTACTATGTAATGTATATTTACTAGATAGTTTTATTATGAGTGTAAATGTACTATGTAATGTATATTTATTAGATAGTGTTATTATGAGTGTAACTGTACTATGTAATATATATTTATTAGATAGTGTTAATATGAGTGTAACTGTACTATGTAATGTATATTTATTAGATAGTGTTATTATGAGTGTAACTGTACTATGTAATGTATATTTATTAGATAGTGTTAATATGAGTGTAACTGTACTATGTAATGTATATTTATTAGACAGTGTTAATATGTGTGTAACTGTACTATGTAATGTATATTTATTAGACAGTGTTAATATAAGTGTAACTGTACTGTGTAATGTATGTTTATTAGACAGTGTTAATATGTGTGTAACTGTACTATGTAATGTATATTTATTAGACAGTGTTAATATGAGTGTAACTGTACTATGTAATGTATATTTATTAGACAGTGTTATTATGAGTGTAAATGTACTATGTAATGTATATTTATTAGATAGTGTTAATATGAGTGTAACTGTACTGTGTAATGTATATTTATTAGACAGTGTTATTATGTGTGTAACTGTACTGTTTAATGTATATTTATTAGACAGTGTTATTATGAGTGTAACTGTACTGTTTAATGTATATTTATTAGATAGTGTTATTATGAGTGTAACTGTAATGTATATTTATTAGACCGTGTTAATATGAGTGTAACTGTACTATGTAATATATTTATTATTAGACAGTGTTATTATGTGTGTAACTGTACTGTGTAATGTATATTTATTAGACAATGTTAATATGAGTGTAACTGTACTATGTAATGTATATTTATTAGACAGTGTAAATATGAGTGTAACTGTACTGTGTAATGTAAATTTATTAGACAGTGTTAATATGAGTGTAACTGTACTATGTAATGTATATTTATTAGACAGTGTTAATATGAGTGTAACTGTACTGTGTAATATATTTATTATTAGACAGTGTTATTATGTGTGTAACTGTACTGTGTAATGTATATTTATTAGACAGTGTTGATATGAGTGTAACTGTACTATGTAATGTATATTTATTAGACAGTGTAAATATGAGTGTAACTGTACTGTGTAATGTATATTTATTAGACAGTGTTAATATGAGTGTAACTGTACTATGTAATGTATATTTATTAGACAGTGTTAATATGAGTGTAACTGTACTGTGTAATATATTTATTATTAGACAGTGTTATTATGTGTGTAACTGTACTGTGTAATGTATATTTATTAGACAGTGTTAATATGAGTGTAACTGTACTATGCAATGTATATTTATTAGACAGTGTAAATATGAGTGTAACTGTACTGTGTAATATATATTTATTAGACAGTGTTAATATGAGTGTAACTGTACTCAGGGCTGTCTTTAACACAGGGCAAAAGGGGCAGCTGTCCAGGGGCCAGTCTTTGTTGAGGGGCTCAAGAGTCCTAAAAAAAAAAAAGAAATGAATAAGACATGTATGTATCTTTATGTTAAATCTCTTAAGAGACAAACCACCTATTCCGTCATACGTTCCTAAGTTACCTTAACTCTTAAGAAATAGCACACAACAACTCTTAGTGGGAGAAAGACCGGTCACGGTCACGTTTATTCAATAAACGATTTAACTGCTAGGCTAATATTATCCAAATATTATGCACTCATATCAATATATATATAACATAACTAGAACTTGTAACAAGTTTGTAACTAAATGGTGGCGGCATCTAAACCCTAAAACGAACCCCTACTGACAGACGGTCAAGGCTCCTTCGAGGCTGGCAGCGGGACACCCAGCTGTTCCCGCCCCATGGCATGAGAGAGAGCTATGGAGATAGAGATCTTTGGCCTACATTCGTAAGGGGGAGGACCCCTAGGCCAGCACCTAGTGGGCGCAACCCCCCCTTTTTCTAGACCGTCACTCTTCTCTCTCGATGCCCGCACCTAGAACCTTGCCCGACTGCCAGCTAGGGCATATCTTTCCCAGCCCCTAGGTCATCCTCCTGCTGGCGAGTCGTGCAACCCCCCTGCAAAAAGTGGAAGCTATATTAAGCCCCGGGCTTACTAAAGGCTGGCTCAACTAAACCTACCCCAGCCGGGACATCTTACTACCTCACCAAGCCGCATCATTACCGCCACCTTCTTCAACCCATGGGACGGGTGGGCGGGGAAGATTTCTTCTTGAAGTCTGGAACAGGAAGAGGCCGGGATCACTGCTGCAGGGACCTATAAAGGTAAGCACAAACACCTGCCTCCACACTTGCAACAATGTAACAAACAACACATTAGTGCACTCCAGACTTCACGTTAGTTGTCTCTTAATGTTGTTACAGATCCACTAGAGGGCCCTCCACTATCATAAGAGACGAATCACCTATTCCGTCATACATTCCTAAGTTACCTTAACTCTTCAGAAATAACACACAACAACTCTTAGTGGAAGAAAGACCGGTCACGGTCACGTTTATTAAATAAACAATTTAACTGCTAGGCTAATATTATCCAAATATTAGGCACTCATATCAATATATATTTATATATATATATATATATATATATAAAACATAACTAGAACTTGTAACAAGTTCGTAACTAAACGGTGGTGGCATCTAAACCCTAAAACTAACCCCTACTGACAGACGATCAAGGCTCCTTCGAGGCTGGCGGCAGGACACCCAGCTGTTCCCACCCCATGGCATGAGAGAGAGCTGTAGAGACAGAGATCTTCGGCCTACATTTGTAAGGGGGAGGACCCCTAGGTCAGCACCTAGTGGGCGTAACCGCCCTTTTTCTAGACCCACCCTCTTCTCTCTCAATGCCCGCACCTAGAACCTTGCCCGACTGCCACAAGAGGAACTACCAAAAATTACTCTTGACGCCACCTAGCCAACAGGTACCTTAAATAACAATAAATAGCATAACAGCTTTCTTTTTCTTTTTTTTTTTTTGCATAACTATTTGTTTTTTGTTTTTTACAATATTTACCACAACAATAATTCTGTACGTCTGTTATGTAACTCCTTACTTTTTGATTACTCCTAAAAGTGCCTTCCTCATGTCCTTCAGAAATAGGTCTAACCCAACATCCGTCAGGTGCACCCCATCAGGGCAATAAAGGTCCTTCTTGTTGGCTGTTATAAGTTTGCGCCGGATAACAAAACCACCCAGTCCCGTGACTGCTCTACCCAGCTCCCTGTTGACCTTTTTTTCCTGATATTATAGGCCGCCCTCTGGGTTGCAATGTAGCGCCAATGCAGTCGAGCAACCACATTCGACCACCCTATTTTCACGTCGTAAAGCCAAGCGTGCACCCATTTAATGTAGGCCACCATTCTCTTAATGAGGTCCAAGGCTGGAACTGACCCCATATCGTTGCCCCCGAGATGCAACACAATAATCTGTGGCTTTCCCAATCTCCTATGCGCCTCATGTAAGAGAGCTGGCATTTCCTCCCAAGTCAACCCTCTCCTTCCTAACCACCTGACGTTGGCCTTGGACATTGCAAATCCAAGTTGATGACCTTCCGGGGAATGGAACGCCCTGATGGACGCCCAGTGGATAAAGGAATGACCCATTATCCACACCTGCACTGGAGGGGAATCCTTCACCTGGTGAAACAGGGGTGAACAACATTACTCGCAAATCAGGCCCCCCACTCGGGAGTTATCCAACACCCCTTTCAGCAAAACCCCACTGTCCAGCCCCTCTTTAGCGTAACTTGAATATGCCACACACTTGCGGAAGGTGTTCCACTCTTACCCCACAAGTGGGTAGCTGTCATTATTATTATTTTTTTTATGGTAAGGGCCTGATGTGCGCTTTGCATGTCCCTGACATCCAACGACCTAACCGTCTTTTGCCGCCGCACATGTGGCCGCTCCTATCCTAAACAAATGGGAGGCAATCCTGCCCGGGTCCACTCGGGAAATTCATGCTTGCTCAATAGCAACCATGCCCCTTTACCCTCCTGGTACATTTAAGACAGAGGGACCAACAACAACAGTCCATCCTCTGATGACCTGATATGCCCTACTTGTATTCCACCTGAGCCTCGTGCTCTGGCAGACGACACCAGCTCTCCTAACCGCAAGGCTCCTGCAAAGGCTAATGAAAATGCTGTGCTAAATAGCACGGCCTCATACCCCGAGGAACAGACCTCTCACAAGGCCAACACCAGTTGTCTCAAGCGAAGAGGGTTAATAGGTTCCCTGTGATATGCCACACGGGGTGCCAGCCTACCCCAGCCTTTCAGTACCTGCCATACCAAGAAGGACTTACCGTAATCCGCATTGCCCAGAGCCCTGTTAAAAAATCCTATCGCTGACAGCCTACTCCCGACCCCAAGTCTTGATACACCCTCATGTCTTAAGCACGACAACCACTCCAGGACCAGTACCTGAGATGCTCTGTGTGCTACGCTTCCCTTTTGCTGACAAAATGCCACCCATTGTTCCCAGTGCTTGTGGTAAACCATCTACGTCTTTGGCGCCAAGGAAGCCTGAATCAGAGGGAGAATGGTTTTCCATCCTGGGCCATCTGCCAAAGAAATGAGGGACATTTTAGTCCAACTGCTGCCGCCCTAGGTACCAGCCACCTAAACTGACCCCAATTAAAATGAGAATGCATCCGCTACCCCATTCTGCATCCACGGCATGTGCCTGGCGGTGAAGCAGATGTTGCGCTGAAGACAGCGCAACACCAAATGCCTCAGGTACGTCACCACGACAGGCGATGACGTGGACAATCTGTTTATGGCGTACACCACACTCATGTTGTCCGTCCAAAAAATAATCTCTCTGTCCTCCAGCATGCACCCCCATAGTTCAATGGCTACCACTATCGGAAACAGCTCCAATAACGTTAGGTTCCTTACCAGACCCATGGAAACCCAGGACTCAGGCCATGTGGCGGCACTCCACTAACCATTGAGATATACCCCTTACCTGAATCCCCCGGCGGCATCCGTAAATAGATGTACCAGCTGATTGGACATAGGAGGAGCCCTCCATATACAGACCCCATTGAAGGAGACCAGGAAGTGTTCCCAAACGTCCAGGTCCTCCTTCATAGCCTTCATTACCGCTATCCGCCTGTGCTGCCCCCCAAGTGCCCTTCAGCTGGCTCTCCAGGCATCAGTTAAAGGCTCTCCCCATTGGGATTGCTTTACCCTCAAAGTTATGCAAGCCTAACAAGGACTGCAGTTCCCTTAGCGATATAAAGCTATCCCCAGAAACCACCCTTACCATCCCTAATATGCTGTTGATCTTGTCCCAGGGCAGCCTACACATCGCTTGGGCCATGTCAATCTCTATCCCTAAATAGGTGAGACATGTGCCCGGCCCCTCCGTTTTGTCTGCCGCCAGAGGAACCCCAAATTCTTCCATCATGCTTTGCATGACTGCCATCAGCTCAGCACACTCTGTGGACCCTGCTTCCCCTATTAGCAAAAAGTCGTCCAGGTAGTGGGCCACTGCCCCCCTGCCTGACGACCTATACACTGCCCAATGAAGGAATGAACTAAAACATTCAAACAATGAGCAATATAAGGAGCAACCCATAGGTAGACATTAATCTACATAGTATTCTCCCCCAACCTTCATGCCCATCAACCGAAAGGCAGAAAGATGGAGGGGCAGGAGCCGGAATGTAGACTCGATGTCCAGTTTCGCCATCAATGCTCCCCGCCCCTTGCTTCGCACTATTGCCAGCGCATCGTCAAACGATTGGTAATGCACGGAGTTAATATCCGGGTCGATAGCATCATTGACCGACGCTCCTCTTGGGTAGGACAAATGGTGTATGAGCTTAAACTTCCACAGCTCCTTCTTGGGGACTACTCCCAAAGGGGAGACCACCAAGTCCGACAGCGGCAGGGACTTAAAAGGACCCGCAATCCTGCCCAGTCCCACCTCCTTACCCAATTTGTCCTCCACCTCCTGGGGAAACTCGTACACTGACTTTAAATTGCGGTGCACCGAGGACCCCGTCACCTTCCCCACAACCGGAATCCTAAAACCCCCGAGCAACCCTGACATAAGCAACTCTTCTTGGTCGGGGTAATGCGCCAACCAAGGCACAATTGCCTCCAACTTAAGTGGCGTTGGCACCTTTCCACCAGAGGACCCCCTGGGGACAGGCTTTTCCATTCCCTGCTCCCGTCTCTTGCTGCAATCGCACCCTGGGTGAGGCCCTCCACAGAATTTGCAGATGTGATGAAAGGAACATGCCGAACCTCTGTCACACTGTTTATCCTGGTATTTCCACCATTCCCTCTTGCGTTTTTTTGGCCTTGCAGACGCCCGAGCCGCCAACGGCCGAGGGCTGGCTGCCACCAGTGCCGCGCTATCTAACCCCAACTTTGACCACAAATGCATGTCTTGCAGGCCAAAGTGCAGCAATGGGTTCCCCACCATCTTCCTACGGAAGGCCATGTCATACTCACGCCAATCCCCTTCCTTGAATCTGGCGTGAATGTCCTCAATCGTATCCTGATACTTGAACAGGTTATGCCCCTGCAGGGGCCATCTATCCATGTAACAGGACGCCAATACCAAAAGCATTTCTGCCACTCCTCATACATCTCTGGCCTCCGCACCTTCTTAGATATGAGCTTGGACCAGCGCCAACTTAACCCCTATTAGCCTAAGGGTGGTGGCACCTAGTAACCACCGGGGTGACAATGAAGTAGAAATAGATTGGAGTCCCCCAGGGGCCTATCACACGGAGGCAAAGGGGATATCAGTAACGATTGATGATCGAGATAGAACAGTTACTTCACACTCGGACAATTGTGGTTATACAATGTCAAATATTAAAACTTTAATATTACAAATCACATATCTTGATATACATAATAAATAGCAATGTGGACATTAAATATCATGGATCCATGAAAAAATGGGGGATTTAAAATAATAGTACAATAAAAACCAATTAGTACATAACAAATGCAATACAAACAATCGGAGTAGGTTAAGGTTCTCAGACACTGTTAGAACACTCAAAATATGGTGTGGTTGTGACACACAAAATCAAATATTGTGCAAACAATGAGAAATATGAAAATTCAAAAGATATTTCACAAAATCAAAAAATGTGGATAGAACAGGTGATGGGTGGATAAAAATTGGTGATTAAAAAATTATTAAAAAGGGGCGGAGCCAACTTCCAAGGGAGCCAGACGTGCATGCATGGAGCTCCTGGCTTCAATATAACTTAATTCTCATTTAACTACCCCTAGGACAAAATTCTCCCATACTGCAAGGGGATCCTCTGATCTTTATTACCCCAAAAGACCTTACAAGCGTTCAAACGGCTATTTCTGGCTGTTAGAATCTTTTTACAAAATATGGACGTGATGGAGGCCTTGCACTGCTGGGTGGAGGATGTGGCGCTGCTATTACATGCTCACTTCACTAGAATGGAAGCAACACTATTTGAGAGCTGTGCTGTAACCAACGAATCTACACACGCTGTCCCCAACCTGACTACTGTCGGCACTATCATAGAATACCGTCACGGATGCGCTGTTCCCTGGGCCCCCCGAGCTGCCTGTCTGACTCGATGCAATATGTACATTAATGGGGGCGGAGGAAGACGGTTATCCCGATTCACACTTTGAGCCACAGCTGACCGACGAGGCATTGGACTTTGAAATCAATAAGACCTCGCTCCCAAAATTACCTGTTGTTGTGAGTCGCATGATGTCTGCAGACTGCGGCCATGTTTTTGGTGCGCTCCCTTTGCTCCAGGGTGTGGGCGCAGTAGCAATTGAGTCCAAGTATTCTGCTATCATTGTTGGATTTAATCTAGGCGGGACTCCCCCAGAGCACCCAAGTGAATACTCTATCCTCTGCACACTTAGGTTGAAATCTGGAGTGGGATAGATTCAACTCTGCGAGTAGAGAGTGGCAGCAACCTTCATACGGCTCTCTAGAGATTTGAACATCTAAGGCTATTCAGACTTTTTATTGTGCCCCTGATACTTTAACTGGCCTTAAACACATAATTGATGGCCACTTAACAGCGCAAGTCAGTTTTTTTGAGGTGACAACCTCTATTGGAATGTGTCTATGACGCGAGTGGATCCGGCAGCCTAGTAGTGCATTTAGCACTTCTCCACGCAGCTAGTGGAAATATATGACCCCTTCCCTATGTTTTATACAAATTGTGATGTCTCCTGCTTTCAGTTCGCAAGTCAACAAGGGAGAATGTTGTCATACCCTTCTGTACAGCTAGTTAAGCAAACGCATGGTGGTTTTGTTTGTTTGTTTCTTTACTTAATATGCCATACTGTCTCCATTATTGGTGCCAACAACAAAAAACCTGCAAAATGAGGCACTTAGTAGAAGGTCACCAGCTTGTATCATAGAAGGGGGTATTGGCTGACTTGGATTAGAGACATTGCCCTCTTGAGAAACACTGCTTGCTTAGGACGCCTATACTGTCTGTTTCTCACACTATGGCACCCAATTTATGTTAATTATTATAGAGCGTGAGTTGTACTATTTGGACATACCTTAAGTGTGCACTCTAGGAGGTTCCAAGAGCTACTATCAAACAGTCTTAGTTGTATTCACTGTAGATATTATTGTGTTTTTACTCACGTTACTCTTATTATAATGGATGTTTGACACCACGATGTATGCACAAATGTTTTCTGCAATGTTTTGCTTTCCTTTGCTTGGGGCTCTGTTTGTTACAGTACTTGCATTTCTATTTACAGCTGTATTTTGGGATAACACTCTTTCTATTACACCTGTGAGCTACTCCTTATTACATTACTCTTTCTAACATCTCCCAGACCTCACTTGGAAGCTTCATGATATGAATGCTGAGTTTTATCTCACTACAACGTGGGCGTTGCCAGCGGCCGAGGCTGCGCCCTAACATTTATTAAGTCTCCTCAAGTAGCTGCTATATGCTGTTCAGTTACCCCTTTTCCTATAATGCTACAACTACATTGTTGTCCTCTAAGATATTTAGAGTGTGCCACGTGCTCCAATCCCAATGCAGGGTCCTATATTATTTTAGGGGCAGTCTCCTATAGTTAAATGTGATTTTTTAATGTAAGGATTCCATTCTGGCTCCCATAGTCCTATTTTTGTTTCCATATTAATCCTAGCAACAGGGTCCAGCTAGTATTCTAGGGAGGAGTTTCTCATAGTCAGGAGCGCTCTATATTATAAAGATCCCATTCTGGCTCCCACACTTCGCCTCTACTTATGCCCATGGCTCACATACCTTTTATAATTTACTATATCTCAATATAAATAGGCTGCAGAGGGCTTTTGTACAGTGCATCTACTGACAAAACGGTGAGTTTATTATATTAGCAGCCGCTTAGTTTAGATTACCTTATTGAGTGTTTTGTTATTCTACTATGAGACATAGTGTGCAAACGTATTAGTTGCTAGGGAAGGCATAGATACATTAGGAGGCATAGCTTCATTTTGCGATGCGGGCTGGACCTGTATTACAACTCCTACTAGTGATCTTATTCTACACCACATTTTGAACTAGCTCCATAGGTTATGCCATCTCTATGTGCATAAAACCTGAGGCTCCATAGTACTAGATATAACATCACCCTAACGCATCATTTGCCTATAAGCTAACCACTGCGCTTTAATAAACATCTCCCCCCCTCATCAATAATAAAGGTTGAATTTCCCGTATATGCCCCTGTTACTGTATATATGTTTGTGTGACTTTACAAGATCAGAGCCTGTTTTTATTGATGTATTGAACTTACCACCTCCACCTTCCCATCACCACACATTTTCAAATAATATACCTCCTAACTTAGGAGGGTTATCTGAGCGGTGTATCTTGCTTGTACCACACCCTGACCACTTTCATATTCATATATCCTGCAGTGCAATGTGATAATGATCATATTTTTCTTCCCCAGCTTTGCAGGTTTGTTTAGCATTTCTTGTTAATAATAAAAAAGTAAAAGAGTAAAACAGGGTTTCTCATCTGAGATCCACGAGAGATCTCAACCTATTTGAATTTACCTACTATAACAATACCCGCAATACATCATTATAAGGCCCTAGAGTGGCCCTTTAAATTGTTCAGTGGGTTTACAGTCTTAAGGGCAATTGTTGTACATAACAAGATTATGTTATGTCATGCAATGTAACTATACACTGTATTTGTATTTTTTTCCAATGACATTTTTTGTATGTTTGCCTTATTTGAAACCTCAATAAAGAGTATTCAAAAAAAAAAAAAAAATTATTAAAAAAAATAAAAATATGGAAATCCTTTGTGTAAAAATTAAAAATTATGAGAATCCTTTGTGTAGAATCTAGTCCATAAAGTTCATCATGAAGTGTGGTAGACTTGAGTGCGAAGAAAATAAATGTAGATTTTACGTGTAGAAGTGCAACAGTGGAAATTATAATCCAGTATAATCCAGTGATAGTCAGGGGAGGTGTATATGCACCTTTAAGAGGATTAGTTGAAAAAGTAGTGAAAATATCTAAATCACGCAATGGTGAAGGATTAACAAAACTAACGAAAAATTAGCAAAAAATAAAAATAGTGACTAGAAATATAGTGCTTGCAGCTATGGGATTCCTGGAAAATACAGAGAAGTGTGAGCTTCTGAAAGACTCCGAGTATATAATGAACCGGATATCAACCTAAAAGGAAATAAAAAACAACAACATAGCGCAATAACGTTTTCACAATGGGAGTAATAGAGGAAATAGGCTTACCAATCGGTCAACGCGTTTCGGCCCGTAATAGGCCTTTATCAAGACTGATTGTAAGATTGTATTGGTAGCCTTTTAAAGCCCAAGTACCGGAAGTGTAACTTTGATACACTTCCGGTTTCCCTCTGTTAAGGCTTAAAACATAAAAGTGGTTAAAATTGTTAAAATTAGGTTTAATTCGCCAAATTTACTTTGAGCAAAGAACAAGCATGTTTTGTTGAAGATTGGTAAAAGTTCATGCCCGTAGATCATCATTGTAATACAACTCCGTGTTTGTGACGTCACTTCCGGTCAGGTTGTTTAGAACTTGAACTGTTCAGACTATTATTTGTCTTATTTCTAAACAGGCAATGTCCTGTTTTGGCTTTAATATAATTTCTAAAAATATTGATAAATATAGAAAATATTGATGAATATAAAAAGAGATTTCCGTAGGATAACCGGACTTTGTTATGTCCGTTGTTTAGACCTTCTGATTGGTCGTGATGTCACAGTGGGCGTCTGAGGGTAGTGATAGTAAATAGTAAATACTGTTATAGTAAATACTATTGTAGACTAGGGGCATAGTCTTCCCTTTTGTATTTAATAGAGACTTATAAATGTTAATTACCATCTTTGTTAGATAGAGTGAATGTGGACCCAGATCGTTATAATGTTTTCCTTCACTACGGCGGTGCCTTTACTTTTTTGAAGGAGGAAACCGTAGCCGTGTATGCGCTTAATATTACAATTATGCAAGTGTTTGAAAGGTCATAAATATATTATGATCCTAATTCATTTAATGTATCGGTTCAGTGGACATTAATCCTAGAGGAGCTAAAAGCATTTTCCTGAAAGAGAAGGCTATATCTCTATATCTGTCCCTCTAGATCTAATTGGAGGAGATCGTGGGTGTGAGAGCGTCTAATCGTGTGATTGGACTAGCTCTGCCTATATTGAAATATTTCTTACATCTTGACAGTATAGAGCGAGTAAAGGAAATGGGGGATATTAGAATGACCAAATTTAGTAGACATTAGTTCTAGTTGAGTTTATCTTAAATGAGACAGCTGTGTCTCTATATCAGTCCCTCTATTTTCAATTGGAGAAAAACGTAGGTGTGAGAGCGTTTAGTCTTGTGATTGGACAAGCTCTGCTTATATATTTATTACTTGTTGATAGTATACAACAAGTAGTGGAATAGGGGAATATATAAAAGGTCCAGAGGCACGATAGTGTCATAGTATGATCTCATTATGTAATTTCTAGGAAGATTTTACAATCAATCTATTGAAGTATTTATCGGAGTAGTTGTAGACTTATTCGAGGGATTAAATAGTCGACACTGTTAGCTTTACCAGGTCGTACTAATAACATGTCTGCCTAGTGAGCATAGTTCTTTTAAAGGTGCTCATGTTAAGTTATAGAGATACTATTCGATCTATGTTTCTAGTCATTTATAGGAATGTCATTTGGGTGTTTATCGGTTTGAAAAAAAGAGGAGGAAGTCGATTACAAAGGAGGAGTGTATACATCCAATTGTATAAGTAGTGTTTAGTAATAGAATTGATTCAAAGGACTAGTTCTTCTGTTTGTATGTGTGTATATTAATACGTAATATGAGGACAAGGGGCTGGCACTTAGATCAAATGTAAATATGTTTATATCAATGAGTCAAATGTAAATATGTTTATATCCATCGGGGTCAGACTAATCCCATTAAGTACCTTCTTAGGCCCAACGCCCTCTGCCGCCCTTTCCTTGTCCCTAAATGCGTCCAAGGACAGCTCGAATACATTAATGTACCGGCCCTCCTGAATCCTCTTGACCATCTTAGATTTAAGGTGGCCATATATTGAATGCCCCAGACACGGGTAGGTGTCACCCTAAACCGCAACTTTCATAGCACTACCTGCCCTTGTCCCAGGACTGGGAATCTCTGGGTCTGCAACCCCAGGTCCCCAACCCGTGGCCCCTTACTATCCTCCTTAGTCTTGGATTGCGCGGCCGCCATCTTCTTAATCCACCTAAACATCCTCTTCTGACCCTTGCCTACTAGCCCCAGCTCCTCACCACTCACAGACCCAGAATCACTAGAAGCTGAACTCCTGTCAGTGTGTGTAGAGTTTAAGTGGGTGCACTCACCGCCATGGGCCGCCTGCCCCACGACTCCTCCTGAAGACACCTGCAATGCTTCTGCTGTATATCTGGCCGGCTCCCTGCTGGGTCCCGCCACTGAAGAAGTGCCAGCAGGCCCAAGATCAATTCTAGCTGCCTCCACTGCACTGGCCTGTGGACACAAAAGATTGTGGGGAGTACTCTGGACAAAGGAATAACCCTCATTTGAGCCCTCAACCTGTACAGCCCCTGTCCCCCAGCCACACTCAGCCCAGGCTCCTTAGAAACAGCCCTTCTGATAACCTCCTCAGTTACACTGGCATTCATGCTGCTATGCCCTCTCCTGTCCGTGAGGATGCCCATCATGCTATCTACCATCCCCCTGCTGCTGCATCCACATCCTGATGCCTGACCGGCGTTGCCCCGGGTCTCTCCTAGAACCATCTCTTGTCCCCTTTCACGGGCTACCCACCTGCACGCTGCAGAACTCCCCTGCTCCCTGTTCCCATCACACACACATCTCCCAGCGCCATTATCCACATTCACGCAGTCGCTCATCCCCGTGGTCTCTACAATGGCCCGGCGTGCTACCGCCTCATACCCCTGCTGCGGTTGGCCCCCAAACTGCTCATCCGTTCCTGTGGCCTCCATCCTGCCTGGGCCATGCACACCACCAGCCAAATCTGGGCCTCTGCGCCCCCTAGCGGGACTCCCCCCACCCCCTGAAGGCCCTTCCCCTGCCATGGGCCTCCAGTCCTCCCACTCATGACCGTGCTCCTCACCATCTGAAAATAGTGACGGTGACGCAGCGCATGACGTGTCACGTCGGTGGGCGGGACCGTGTGACGTCACTTCCGGATCCGGCGAAGAAGGCTGCAACGGGCCATGCGGCCTCCCTAGCAACAGACCACCATCCAAACCCACCCCAGTCCCCCCTGGACATATCACTTCAGCCAGGGATTGGGCGAGGGCGAGGACAGCGGCCATCGCCGCCGGTGGCAAAACAAGAAGAGGCTGTGCTGCGGCCCGCCCACCAGTGACCCATTGACCACTACCTGTGAGGGATTCTGCTGCCTGCTCACCCCCACCCAGAGCCTCCAGACCCCCTGCCTGGGCACCCACTACACGTGACGCCCCACTAGGGCCTGCTACAGCCCCCAGTTCACTCCCTTGGGGCCTACCTCCCACTGGAGAGCTCGCCTGACCTGGTCTAGGGCCCTGCTCCAATCCCCCACCCACTACTACCAAGGGCCTCCTAACTGCCCTCCTTGCTTTGCCTACTGCCCTAGCTGTGGGGTGGGTTTGAGGGGAGGGGGGTACCACATCTTCATCACACTGAAAATCAATCTGAAATACCTTACCAAGTATGTGTCCCACCGGTCCAGATATATTGACAATATTTTCTTTGTATGGAATGGCCCAGAGAACCTACTACATGATTTCATTAACATTCTTAATGAGAATCCGTTTGGATTATACCTTACATCCACTATAGAAAAATCAAAGGTGGAATTTCTAGATCTTAGTATCCATAAAATTGGCACAATAATTGAAACTGATGCGTATAGAAAACCTACATCTACTAACAATATACTTCATGCGAGTAGCCATCACCATCCAGCAACAATAAGGGGGCTACCTATGGGGGAATATATACGTTTAAGAAGGAATTGTAGTACCATTGAGAATTTCAAGAAAGCTGCCCAAGATCTAAGATCTAGACTATTGGAAAGAGGTTACTCTAGAAAATTATTAGCAAAGGCTTATAACAGAGCTCTTTTGAAGGATAGAAGGGAGTTATTAAACCCCAAATCAAAAGACACCAACACCCCTCTTAGATGTATCACAACATATTCTCCTCAGAGTGATATGATTACCAACATTTAAAAAAAGCATTGGCATGTCCTTACAAATGATGAACTACTTAAACCATTGCTACCAGAGAGACCCTTAGTAACATATAGGAGAGCTAATAATATCAGTGATATGCTTACTTCTAGCCACTATGATAGAAACGCCAAAAAAAACTCCTTTTTACAAGGGTTTTATTGCTTGTGGGCACTGTAAAGTGTGCCAACACATGGTTAAAAAACTACTAGTAGTTGATAGATTTGGCAAAACGTGGTCTATTAAAGAACACATCAACTGCCAAAGTACTAATGTTATTTACTGTATTACTTGCAGTTGTAATGTATACTACGTAGGTATGACTACACGCAGCCTGGGCACACGAATAACTGAACATCTCAGTAATATTAGGACAGCATCGAAAGATGTAGCAAAAAAGAAACAGATAACAAGTGTAGCCAAACATTTTCTACATTTCCATAACGGAAATAACAATGCTTTGGGGCCTGGAAAGATTAAAACCTGGAATAAGGGGAGGTGATACCGAAAATAGATTGTTAAAGATGGAAACCAAGTGGGTTTTCAACTTGAACACTGTCATGCCCCATGGCATGAATGAGTTCAATAACTATTGGGTATGTATCTACACATAATCTCTAGGTAATTAAAGTTACTTATCCATGTACTCCGTTCAAGATTGAGCTGGGAATAATACACATTTGATGTTAAAGATTTAAAGGTGGGTTGGAAAATATAAATGTTTGTACAATTTAAGCTAAATATATATGCACAACGATAATACTGGATGTATTCATACTCCTTCTTTACTGAGAGGCATATTAGCATTCTGATGATTGAATAAATACCAGTTTTAGGGTTTATTTGGTTTAAATTTACCTGTATTCAGGATTATTCCTGAATTACTATAGTCACATCAGCGTTCCATTCTGCCCACATCATATCAACCACATCACATCTCTATGGCAACTCTGTATGATGCTTATCAGGCTTATTGAAGCACATACTAGTTAGTGACTGTAACATTATTCTTGATAATAACTATACTGATTCACCAGTTTAGATCAATCCATTGTAATTTTATTACTTCGTTAATATGTTTTATGAAAACATTAATTGAAAATTTACAGTGTAATATTATGCATTACTTCCTAAGTGTATATGTTAGTACCCTTTTAATATCAGTGAATTCATTGAATATGTGGGCAATTATAAGATATTCCTTAACCCATTCGATTTAACGGAATTGACGCTATATTGTCCTATGTAATAGTGGCAACTAGTGACAATATTATGTTTGTTGGGTTATGAGGATTGTCTGATTATAACTGTCATATAACACATACACCTATTTGAAGTATATTAAAGACATAGAATGATTGCGTGAATCGTTGCTAGAGGAAATGTACGGTTTAACACAACTGAATGTCGGCATGACACAAGCAAATTCTTATTATCGATACCAATAAGGATTCAATTTGACACATAATCAGGGTGACAGAAGTGGTCTGGAAATACTTTATGCCCAATCAAAATGGACGGCACATATACATACATAGTGACTAACCATACAGAGAACGCATGACAGTGCACACCTCATCCCTCTAACGCTGATTGGTAGGGACTAAGGTGGAGCTTTTTGGAGCAGTTCCATTGATCCGTCCTGTAACTTCAGCCACCTGATGCCGATGTTTCCTGTTATCGGCCAGGAAACAGAAAAGTGACGGACAGTTTCTTAGAGCCTCATAGTTTGTGGTGGATATATTAGGGGTGTCTATCCCTATTTTAATACTAAGATTAAAGTATAATTGATTTTATATTTCTTTTCACTGCTGAGAAAGAATGAGTGCTGTAACTGTACTGTGTAATGTATACTTATTAGTCAGTTTTATTATGGGTGTAACTGTACTTTGTAATATATAATTATTAGACAGTGTTAATATGCGTGTAACTGTACTTTATAATGTATATTTATTAGACAGTGTTATTATGTGTGTAACTGTACTATGTAATGTATATTTATTAGACAGTGTTAATATGAGTGTAACTGTACTATGTAATGTATATTTATTAGACAGTGTTAATATGAGTGTAACTGTACTGTGTAATGTATATTTATTAGACAGTGTTATTATGAGTGTAACTGTACTGTGTAATTTATATTTATTAGACAGTGTTAATATGAGTGTAACTGTACTGTGTAATTTATATTTATTAGACAGTGTTAATATGAGTGTAACTGTACTGTGTAATGTATATTTATTAGACAGTGTTATTATGTGTGTAACTGTACTATGTAATGTATATTTATTAGACAGTGTTAATACTGTATGAGTGTAACTTTACTTTATAATGTATATTTATTAGACAGTGTTGTGAGTGTAACTGTACTGTGCAATGTATATTTATTAGACAGTGTTAATATGAGTGTAACTGTACTGTGTAATTTATATTTATTAGACAGTGTTAATATGAGTGTAACTGTACTGTGTAATTTATATTTATTAGACAGTGTTAATATGAGTGTAACTGTACTTTATAATGTATATTTATTAGACAGTGTTATTATGAGTGTAACTGTACTATGTAATGTAGATTTATTAGACAGTGTTAATATGAGTGTAACTGTACTTTATAATGTGTATTTATTAGAAAGTGATAATATGAGTGTAACTGTACTGTGTAATGTATATTTATTAGAGAGTGTTAATATGAGTGTAACTGTACTATGTAATGTATATTTATTAGACAGTGTTAATATGAGAGTAACTGTACTATGTAATGTATTTATTAGACAGTGTTAATATGAGAGTAACTGTACTGTGTAATGTATATTTATTAGACAGTGTTAATATGTGTGTAACTGTACTATGTAATGTATATTTATTAGATAGTGTTAATATGAGTGTAACTATACTAAATAATGTATATTTATTAGACAGTGTTAATATGAGTGTAACTGTACTATGTAACATATATTTATTAGACAGTGTTAATATGAGTGTAACTGTACTGTGTAATGTATATTTTTTAGACTGTTAATATGAGTGTTACTGTGTAATGTATATTTATTAGACAGTGTTAATATGAGTGTAACTGTACTATGTAATATATTTTTATTAGACAGTGTTAATATGAGTATAACTGTACTGTGTAATGTATATTTATTAGACAGTGTTAATATGAGTGTAACTGTACTGTGTAATGTATATTTATTAGACAGTGTAAATATGAGTGTAACTGTACTGTGTAATGTATATTTATTAGACAGTGTTAATATGAGTGTAACTGTACTGTGTAATGTATATTTATTAGATGGTGTTAATATGGGTTTAACTGTACTGTGTAATGTATATTTATTAGACAGTGTTTTTATGAGTCTAACTGTACTGTGTATTGTATTTTTATTAGATAGTGTTATTATGAGTGTAACTGTACTATGTAATGTATATTTATTAGACAGTGTTATGAGTGTAACTGTACTGTGCAATGTATATTTATTAGACAGTGTTAATATGAGTGTAACTGTACTGTGTAATTTATATTTATTAGACAGTGTTAATATGAGTGTAAATGTACTGTGTAATGTATATTTATTAGTTGATGTTAATATGGGTTTAATTGTACTGTGTAATGTATATTTATTAGATGGGGTTATTATGACTGTAACTGTACTGTGTAATGTATATTTATTAGACAGTGTTATTATTTGTGTAACTATACTGTGTAATGTAAATTTTTTAGACAGTGTTAATATGAGTGTAACTGTACTATGTAAAGTATATTTATTAGACAGTGTTATTATGAGTGTAACTGTACTGAGTAATGTATATTTATTAGACAGTGTTATTATGAGTGTAACTGTACTATGTAATGTATATTTATTAGACAGTGTTATGAGGCCAGATTCATTTTACTGCATATAATGATAAAAAACATAAAATTCATAATTTGTTGTATTTATGCTCCCAATAAATTCTCACTAGGTTTCTGGGATAATATCCAAAATAAGTTGTTCCCGCTTATTGGAAACAACTTAATTTTATGTGGAGATTTCAACATGACGTTGGATCCCTCAATAGATAGGTTTTCATGTAAAAACATAGGCCTAGATTTGGAGTTCGGCGGTAACCGTCAAAACCAGCGTTAGAGGCTCCTAACGCTGGTTTTAGGCTACCGCCGGTATTTGGAGTCAGTGATTAAAGGGTCTAACGCTCACTTTTCAGCCGCGACTTTTCCATACCGCAGATCCCCCTACGCCATTTGCGTATCCTATCTTTTCAATGGGATCTTTCTAACGCTGGTATTTAGAGTCGTTTCTGAAGTGAGCGTTAGAGCTCTAACGACAAAATTCCAGCCGCCTGAAAATAGCAGGAGTTAAGAGCTTTCTGGCTAACGCCGGTTCATAAAGCTCTTAACTACTGTACCCTAAAGTACACTAACACCCATAAACTACCTATGTACCCCTAAACCGAGCTCCCCCCACATCGCCGCCACTCGATTTAAATTTTTAACCCCTAATCTGCCGACCGCCACCTACGTTATACTTATGTACCCCTAATCTGCTGCCCCTAACCCCGCCGACCCCTGTATTACATTTATTGACCCCTAACCTGCCCCCCACAACGTCGCCGCCAGCTACTTAAAATAATTAACCCCTAATCTTCCGACCGCAAAGCGCCGCCACCTACGTTATCCTTATGTACCCCTAATCTGCTACCCCTAACACCGCCGACCCCTATATTATATTTATTAACCCCTAATCTGCCCCCCTCAACGTCGCCGACACCTGCCTACACTTATTAACCCCTAATCTGCCGAGCGGACCTGAGCGCTACTATAATAAAGTTATTAACCCCTAACCCGCCTCACTAACCCTATCATAAATAGTATTAACCCCTAATCTGCCCTCCCTAACATCGCCAACACCTAACTTCAATTATTAACCCCTAATCTGACGACCGGAGCTCACCGCTATTCTAATAAATTGATTAACCCCTAAAGCTAAGTCTAACCCTAACACTAACACCCCCCTAACTTAAATATAATTTACATCTAACGAAATAAATTAACTCTTATTAAATAACTTATTCCTATTTAAAGCTAAATACTTACCTGTAAAATAAATCCTAATATAGCTACAATATAAATTATAATTATATTATAGCTATTTTAGGATTAATATTTATTTTACAGGCAACTTTGTAATTATTTTAACCAGGTACAATAGCTATTAAATAGTTAAGAACTATTTAATAGTTACCTAGTTAAAATAATAACAAATTTACCTGTAAAATAAATCCTAACCTAAGATATAATTAAACCTAACACTACACTATCAATAAATTAATTAAATAAACTACCTACAATTACCTACAATTAACCTAACACTACACTATCAATAAATTAATTAAACACAATTGCTACAAATAAATACAATTAAGTAAACTAGCTAAAGTACAAAAAATAAAAAAGAACTAAGTTACAAAAAATAATAAAATATTTACAAACATAAGAAAAATATTACAACAATTTTAAACTAATTACACCTACTCTAAGCCCCCTAATAAAATAACAAAGCCCCCCAAAATAAAAAAATCCCTACCCTATTCTAAATTAAAAAAGTTACAAGCTCTTTTACCTTACCAGCCCTGAACAGGGCCCTTTGCGGGGCATGCCCCAAGAATTTCAGCTCTTTTGCCTGTAAAAAAAAACATACCATACCCCCCCCCAACATTACAACCCACCACCCACATACCCCTAATCTAACCCAAACCCCCCTTAAATAAACCTAACACTAAGCCCCTGAAGATATGAATATGCAGGTGTCAGCGATAGCGGGGGCGGCAGATTAGGGGTTAATAAGTGCAAGGTTAGGGGTGTTTAGACTCGGGGTACATGTTAGAGTGTTAGGTGCAGACGTAGGAAGTGTTTCCCCATAGGAAACAATGGGGCTGCGTTAGGAGCTGAACGCTGCTTTTTTGCTATAAATTAAAATTAATAGATATTTGGAGGATTCAAAACCCTGACATTGCGACATTCACTTGTGAATCCAAAGGACATAAGACATTCTCTAGGATTGATTTATTCCTGATCTCTGAGTCATTGTCTGTATGGCAATCTAAGGCGACGATAGGAGAAGTCCTGATATCGGACCATGCAATAATTGCATTAATATTCTCCTCATGTAAAGAAGATAGGAGTCAGAAACCGGTATTTTGTTTCCCTCTGTATTTATGTTCTGACCCTAGGTTCCGGCTGTGGTTACAATCAAAATGGCTTGAATATGTTTTCAATAACAGGGAATTTGGAAACAAAGTTGAAATTTTTTGGGAGGCCTCCAAGACGGTCTTAAGAGGTGACATTATAGCCTACCTAAATATACGTAGGAAAAAGATTAAACTACGGGAGGTTACTTTGGCCGAGAGAGTGAAGAAGGCTTTTATTTTAGTTCAGAATACCCCAGCACAAAACAACTGGGATGACTATTTTCTTATTAGAAAGGAAAGAGATCTCTTTCTCAAAGAACAAGCTCAAATAGAGGAGATTAGAATAAATAGGCATTACAAGGGGTTTCATGGTTCCTCTGCCAAATACTTGGCTAAACTTACCAAAATCAGGAAGAGAAAGAATCGCATACCAGTCATTAAAGAGAATAAGACCAGATATATGGAGACTGCAGAGATCTGTGGGGTTTTTGCTTCTTACTATCAAGATCTATATTCTTCAGTTAAAATTAATCCTGATGTGCAAGAGATATTCTGGTCTAAAATTGATGTACCCAGGATTCAGTTGGAAGAATTAACAATGTTAAATGATCATATAACCAGACTAGAAATTAGTAAGGCCATTGATAAACTGAAACCTAACAAAGCTCCTGGCCCAGATGGATTACCCGCGGAATATTATAAATGTCTTAAGGATGACCTGGTACCAGTACTGGAGAAGCTTTTTAATGAATATTATACTCTAGATATTCCTATATCGTCCTTTTTCTCAATGGCTAACGTCACACTGATACTAAAAAAGGGTAAGGATCCAGAGGACCCAGGTTCGTATAGGCCGATATCAGTTTTAAACTGTGACTATAAGATCTTAGCCTCAATTCTAGCTAATAGATTTTCTCTCTCCTTACAGAAACTTATACATTTAGATCAGACTGGCTTTATGGTCAAGAGGAATGCCTCTAAAAATATCCGTAAATTAACCACGCTGATAGATTATGCGTGGATTATGGAGCAAAAACCCAGTACAGGTAACTGTAAAGACATGGCAGTTATTACTCTGGACGCTGTTAAAGCGTTCGATTCTATAGTATGGGATCATCTCTTTACTTCACTCAGACAATTCGGGATACAGGGAAACTTCTTGCAATTTATCTATAGAATCTATGCGAAGCCTATTTCATACATACTGGTAAACGGAATGATCTCGCCTAAAATAATTCTACAGTGAGGTACAAGGCAAGGATGTCCATTGTCTCCCTTGCTGTTCAATGTAGCATTAGAACCGTTAGCGATAAGACTAAGAAATAGTTTAGCGGGGATTACAATGGGTTCTCTGCGTCTAATTACACTACTATATGCTGATGACATTCTAGTTTTTTTAGAAAATACACAACAATCTATCCCAATTTTGAGACAGATACTAGAGGAGTTCAGCTCATTTTCAGGATACAAAGTAAATACGGAAAAAAGTGAATTAATGTACATTGGGAATGTAGCCGCAAGTTATCCCGGTAATCCGTTTAAAGTGGTAGATTCTGTTAAATATTTGGGTCTAATATTGCATAAGAATCCGAAATACTGGTACACAGATAATTATCTTTCGTTATTTCAAAAAATCAAACAAGATTTGAAACTATGGACTTCTTTCCCGATATCTCTCACTGCAAGAGTAAATCTGATTAAAACCATTATATTTCCACGCCTTCTCTACCCAATACAAAACTTGCCCTTGTTCATAACTAATAGGGACCGTAGAAGTTTGTACAGTTCTGTCTCCAAATTTATCTGGCAAAAAAAAAACCACGCATTGCTTTAGCCCGGCTAATGCAGAAATCACGGGCTGGTGGCTTATCATTGCCTGATATTAATCTTTATAATATTGCAGCGATGGTAAAAATTGCTATTGACTGGCTGGCAAATACAGATACATTTTCCTCCTTGGTACAGGAATCTTTGCTGATTTACCCTTTCGCATTACCTGCGATTTTGCACTGTAAACGATGTCAACTACCTTCCAACGTTTCCTCATTAATTACAATCAAAAATATAGTTCTGGCGTGGCACAAATTTTGTAAATTATTGGAAATAGATTTTTCAATCTCAGAATTTCTCCCAATCAGGGGTAATCCGCTTTTTCCCCCCGGTTTACGTCAAAAAACTTTAAAAAATTGGGCCGAAAAGGGGTTAAATAAAATCTCTAAATTAATTGGCGTAGATGAGGTAGTATTAGAAGGTGAAACCTTGTTTTCCCTTTTTCAATTACCAAGATCAGATCTATTTGCGTTCTTTCAGGTACGTCATTTCATTGTGTCACAGGATTGGAGGTTTCCCCTATCGGTTGCATGGTCTGATATCAGAGTCTTAATACAGAAAGTGGTTGCAGGTGCCACCTCGATCTCATTAATTTATGACATTATGCTTTCCAAACAAATGCAAGGCTTCCTTAGCAAGATCAGCGGTCAATGGAGTAGGTCAATCAGGGATATAGAGCCCGAGAGAATTATACAAAGTTTTAAGTTCTTAGAAAACTGTAAAGTCCCCTCAATATGGAAAGAATCGCACATGAAACTAATAAACAATTTTTATCTCCATCCAGTTAAACTGGCGCGATTTTATCCATCTAGATCAGCTCATTGCCCTAGGTGTGCATATAAGGAAGCAGACATATCACATATGTTCTGGACTTGTCCTAAGATAAATCAGCTTTGGTTGAAATTTATATATTGGTTTAATAATATACATGGTGTGACTGTCTCCCTCACGTTCCGGGATATTATCCTACTGGTTGAATCATCGATTAGTTTTGACAGGCATTGGACCCGTTCTTTAAATACTTCAATATTAGCCGTAAGACAGAGTATTCTCAAAAAATGGAAAGCAAAAAAAGGGCCTGCACTATCCGAGATCTTGTACGCTATCCAAGATCAAATTATCTTTGAATCATATCATCTACAGGAGGCCTCTGAAGCTAGAATTAAAAAGTTTCTACTTGGGTGGTATCCCATTATTAACTCCTATCCTAGGCCTATACAAAAACAGATTTTAGCGCCCTTTACATCCTCAGTAAGCTTTGCTGAAATGGTCATACTAAATCTCTTTCCACATTCATGGATATCCAATAGTACAGAAATGTAATACTAATTTTGGTCAAGATAAATGGGGCTGAGTGAGGGGATTCCCTTTCCCTTTTTTTTTTTTTTTCTTCTTTTTTTTCTGCTCTTTATCTCCCTCTCTCCTCTCTTTTTCTCTTTTTTTTTTTTTCTTGTCTTTTTCTGATGTGAGTGTTTCTTTTTGTTTTTTGATGTAATGAAAACAGAAAAAACCCAGCTCAGTGCACAAATATTGCCCTCATGGAGATGATTAATCAATTGTGAGAAAGTATATATGCTATTTTAATTTGTTATGTTTTTGCTTTATAACATGCTTTACCTTGCCCTGTGTGGCATAAAATGCTTGATTTATTTGATTGTACACTGTGCTGGATATAAAATAAATATAAAAAAAAAACAAAAAAAAAAGAAAAAAAGGGACAAAAAAACAAAAAACAAAAACAAAAAAAAGAAACAAAAAAAACAAAAACAAAAAAAAAAAAAAAATTTATTAGACAGTGTCACTAAGAGTGTAACTGTACTGTGTAATGTATATTTATTAGATGGTGTTAATATGAGTGTAACTGTACTATGTAATGTATATTTATTAGACAGTGTTAATATGAGTGTAACTGTACTATGTAATGTATATTTAGTAGACAGTATTAATATGAGTGTAACTGTACTGTGTAATGTATATTTATTAGACAGTGATAATATGAGTGTAACTGTACTGTGTAATGTACATTTATTAGACAGTGATAATATGAGTGTAACTGTACTGTGTAATGTATATTTATTAGACAGTGTTAATATGAGTGTAACTGTACTGTGTAATGTATATTTGTTAGACAGTGTTATTATAAGTGTAACTGTACTGTGTAATGTATATTTATTAGACAGTGTTATTATGAGTGTAACTGTACTGTGTAATGTATATTTATTAGACAGTGCTAATTGGAGTGTAACTGTACTGTGTAATGTATATTTATTAGACAGTGTTATTATGAGTGTAACTGTACTGTGTAATGTATATTTATTAGACATTGTTAATATGAGTGTAACTGTACTGTGTAATATATATTTATTAGACAGTGTTAATATGAGTGTAACTGTACTGTGTAATAAATATTTATTAGACAGTGTAAATATCATGGCTGAACATTTGGCCCAAACACAAGTGGCTGTCAGATAACAGTCCGGCCACGAGATAGATAGATAGATTTGATAGATAGATAGATAGATACATAGATTAGATAGATAGATCAATAGATGCAATAGATACATTTGATAGATACGATAGATAGATTTGATAGATAGATAAATTGATAGATTTATTGATAGATAGATAATTTCCCAAACAGAGAATTGCAAGACGTGCGGACTGGGTAAGGTTCCCAGAGGCAGTTGCGGCGCCCAAGGCTCTGATTAGAACAGAGCACTCTTGAACGTATCTGCCCTTGGCCGAAATCAGAACATTCTTCGGCATTCTCTCCGTCGGCCAAATGTCCATCTGACAGAAGGCTGTCTCCTAAATGTCCATCTGCCAAATGTCCTTCTGTATTTTTTCAGAGCACCGTAAATATGAGTGTAACTGTACTGTGTAATGTATATTTATTAGACAGTGTTAATATGAGTGTAACTGTAGAGTGTAATGTAAATTTATTAGACAGTGTTAATATGAGTGTAACTGTACTGTGTAATGTATATTTATTAGACAGTGTTATTATGAGTGTAACTGTACTGTGTAATGTATTTTTATTAGATGGTGTTATTATGAGTATAACTGTACTGTGTAATGTATATTTATTAGATGGTGTTATTATGAGTGTAACTGTACTGTGCAATGTTTATTTATGAGACAGTGTTATTATGAGTGTAACTGTACTGTGTAATTTATTTTTATTAGATGGTGTTATTATGAGTGTAACTGTACTGTGTATTGTATATTTATTAGACAGTGTTAATATAAGTGTAACTGTACTGTGTAACATATATTTATTAGACAGTGTTAATATGAGTATAACTGTACTGTGCAATGTTTATTTATTAGACAGTGTTATTATGAGTGTAACTGTACTGTGTAATTTATTTTTATTAGATGGTGTTATTATGAGTGTAACTGTACTGTGCATTGTATATTTATTAGAAAGTGTTAATATAAGTGTAACTGTACTGTGTAACATATATTTATTAGACAGTGTTAATATGAGTGTAACTGTACTGTCTTCACTAACTGATAGCTAGATAGCTAGTTAACAAACCAGACAGAAATAGCTTTGTGTTTATTCCAAACTGATTTTACTTCTGAATAGTTATTTTGTAAAACTGCAATACAATAAGAAAAGTTGAAATTACAATATGTACTTACACATGGTGCTTGCAATACATACAATAATACATGGTTTTAACACAGAGAGCTTACATTTAAACCTTACAGCAAATAGCAATGCAATTCAAATGTACAATGAACTCTTAGCAAACAATAAATAACTTACAGGCATATGTATATTTATAGGCAAATATGAAGAGCTGATTTCCATGCTTCTTGAAGCTAAGATGGCTGCTGAGAAACTGAACACAGGTCTGAGGTATACTTTAGCAGTCTCTTGTTTAATTATTTTGACCTCTACCATCACCACTAGGAATGGCTGTTACAATAAGACTCATTGTCCATCCATTCCGCTTTACTTGAGAGTCTTTCAACAATACAAGATCTCCTTCTTGAACGTTTTGTTTCTCTTTCCATTTTCTATATTTCCATGCTTGGATACATTTGATAGTCACTGTTTCAGCTTGTAAGAAATCTAATGAATGGCATAACCCTTTGCAGCAATACCAGCCTATACATGACTCCTTTTGAGAGCTGCTGGAAAATGACTTGGCAATGCGAATAAGTGTTGCTATACCTCTCACAAGAGACTTCCACTTTGAGAACCTAAGAAATCTATGTGAGTCTAGCTGACGTTCATACACTTCAGTTATTAAAGTTGTCACTTCAGGTCTGATCTCACTGTCAGAATCTGGTTCAATGAGGTCAAATACTTTAGTTTCACCTGTATCTGCCTGATGTAAGAAATCTGGGCCTGAGAACCAGTTGGTATGTTTTAGGTGAGCTGCCTGAATTGGTCTAGTACCATGATCTGCTGGATTTTGACTGGTGTTAATATAATGCCACTGATCTGGATTAGTAGATTTTCTAATACAAATTATTCTGTTTGAGACATATACATGAAATCTCCTACAAGTATTGTGAATATAACCTAACACAATTTTGCTGTCAGTGTAATATTTAACTGCAATATCAATTTCTTCAGTAATAAGTTCAGCTAGCTCAACTGACAAAACAGCTGCACATAGTTCTAGACGTGGCACTGTATAGGCTGGTCTTGGTGCTAGTTTAGATTTGCCCATAATAAAGCCTACATTACATTGACCACTACTGTCTAAGACTCTGAGATATGCCACAGCTGCTATTGCTACAGTAGAAGCATCAGAAACAACACATACCTCCTTTCTCACGGTAGACAATAGTGACACCGGCACATAGGGTCTGGGAATACTGAGATCTTCAAGACTGATCAAGTCTTCTGTCCATGCTCTCCATTGAGCTTCTCTATCTGGTGAGAGTGGGGAATCCCAATCACATTGGTCTTTTGACAGTTCTCTGACTAAAGATTTACCTTGCATAGTGATTGGTGATGCAAACCCAAGAGGGTCATAAAGACTGTTTACTGTTGCCAGGATACCTCTTAGTGTGAAAGGTTTTACCTCTTTAGACACTTGAAAAGTGAAACTGTCGGTCTGTAAGTTCCAACTTACTACTAAGCTCCTTTGGAGGGGTAGAGGATCGACAAGTAAAACAAGGTCCTTTAGATCTTTAGCTCTGTCATCTGCAGGAAATGCTTCCATTACTGGACTTTTGTTGGATGACACTTTGTGTAGCTTGAGATTTGATCCTGTGAGCATGTCTTTAGCTCTCTGCAGGAGACTGACTGCTTCAACTTCAGTAGGCACCGATGCGAGTCTATCATCTACATAGACATTCCTCAAGATAAACTATTCTACATCTTTGCCATACTCCCTCTTTCCTTGCTTTGCTATTTGTCTTAGACCATAAATGGCTATGGCTGGGGAAGGGCTGTTCCCAAAGACATGTACCTTCATCCTGAACTCTGTAATTTCTTTGTTAAGGTCATTGTCACGAAACCAAAGAAATCTCAAATAGTTACAGTGATCTTCTCTAACCATGAAACAGTAAAACATTTGTTGTACATCAGTGGTAATTGCAACTTGACTTTGCGGAAACGTAAAAGGACACCTAGTAGTGTATTATTTAAATCAGGCCCACTGAGGAGTATGTCATTCAGTGAGATGCCTTCAAACTGAGCACTTGAGTCAAAAACTTCTCTGATCTGTCCTGGCTTCTGAGGGTGATAGACACCAAAGATTGGTAGGTACCAACACTCCTCACCTGGTTCCAATGGTGGGGCAGGTTCTGCTTGGTCATGGTCAAAGATCTTTTGCATAAAGTTAACAAAATGTTCCTTCATTTCAGGTTTTTTTACAAAGGAACGCTGTAGAGCAAGTAGTCTTTTCTGGGCTTGCTCTAAGTTGTTTGGTAGTCTAAGACGAGGTGAGCGAAATGGTAGGGGTGCTACCCAGTAATTTGCTTCATCAATAAACATCTCTTTTTCAACTACATCAAGGAACATACCATCTTGAATAGACATAGCAGGTTTGTCACCATTTGGAGTAGTAACAACCACATTATCATCTAAACTGCCCACATTGTGTTGCAGTTGCAGTTCCTAAATAACATAATGAGGGGGTGTATGACTGTTGTTTACAAGCATTAAAAGTCTATTTTACCTGTATATAGCTAGTGCATGGACTGAACAGAGAAGTGCGTTCACTAGGCAACACATTTGTCTTGAAAAAGTTCACATCTGCTGGTCTATGAGCTCCTCCTAAGCATACTTCCGCAACTATGACCCAACCTAAGGCTAAATGTTGTGCATAAGGACTGTTGTGAGGCCCATTAGTCTGCTCACGTACTTTGTGCACCTTCAGAATGTCTCTTCCTAACAAGAGAAGTATTTGTGCGTTAGGGTCAAGTGCTGGGATCTTGCTGTGTAATCTCAGGTGTTGGAATTTCTGACCTGTCATCAGATATCATGTCACATTCAATGAGTGTGGGGAGTTTTATGTGTGTTTTCCCATCAATAGACTGAACAGTGAAGTTGGACACCCTACGACCTGTTTTCTCTGAAATGTCTGAGCATGTTCTTAGAGTGTAGGAAAATGTTTCACCACTAATGTTAAACACATCAAAAAACTCTGATTTGGGGGGGGGGCGGAGCCAGCAGCTGAAGGAGTAAGACGTGTGGAATGAGAGCTCCTGATTTTTGAAAAATTAAAAGGGTATAATATACCAACGAAAGCACTAAGTATGCATCTGTCTATTTCTGGGACTGCAGGATAACTTTCTGATTGTGCAGCAGTTGATAGACAGCTGACATCTAATATTGGTCAGGAAGCTAACTACTCCGTATGAATAGGCCTAGTTGCCATTTTAGAGGCCCTCTGCATATTGCTGCATATCGCAGCGTGTTAGCGATCTCCACACAACTTAAGATATCAGCCGCATCCCAACTTACTACTCCCCACTCTATTGGAACTACAAGTAGGAAGCTAAAAGAGAGAACTTGTAATAGCGCCAGAGCGTCTCCAGAAATACAGCACGTCTGCCATAACCATCACTTCAAATATGGAGGGGAGTGTTGCAGACATGCTGCGTAACCTAATGTCAGCGCTTGATGGCCACCAGCAGGAGCTGATTTCTGAGCTGAGAGCGGTTGAGGATCCGACTCTGATACCGGCATCTAACAATAGGCTGGAGGTCTCAAGCGGGACAGACGCACTGGAACCTTACCTGCATCTGAGAAGAGAGGCACAGAACAGCATGTCCGATATAATGGATCTTCAAAATGAGGCGGGAGGTTGCGTTGCTGATCCCTTGCCTGAAAACTTGGGGTGGTTGTGTGATATCCCACAGGAGACGGACTTACACCCTGAGCTGGCCCTTTTTGGGGACATTGAGTCCCCAGAGCTGCCTGCATCCTCAACTGGAGTCTTTTTGCAGTCCGCCATGAGCAATGATACCCCAGAGAGAGCTACCCGGTATCTCATGAAATATGTATGCCCTAGCACTGAGCTTTCTACCACTAAACAGCCGACACCCTGGACCATTGTGCATATTGGTATCAGCATGGGTCGCTCCAAGACAATGGCGCCCCTAGGCTACGCCTGCCATCCTATTTCACAGCATGCCCTCTAGGTGGGGTAAATATTATATGCTGGAATATGATTCATGGTTAGTCATGCCCGGACACATAACTATCGATCTATAATAGAGTGCAGAAGAATTTGTAACTAATAGACTGAATGATGGTTCTCTAGAGAATCTGAGAACGTGGCCTATTAACTATAAAAATGTGGCTCAAATTACTCTGTTTACCTATTTCATTATTTTATGATTGGTTAAAAATATATAGTACTAAGCTCACAACTTGTTAGTTAAGTATTACACAGGATGCTAGCTTGTTTCTTATATCTGTTTATACTTTGCCCTGCACATTTAACTCTGGCTACACATTCCCAGTTATTCTTTATACAAGTCTCCCTTCTTAAAGTAACTCATGGGTTATATGTTAGGCTCAGACACAATTCTGGCATGCTTTGAATAGTAGATTCGCAGTTAATTAGAGATCTGTGGAAACTATACATAGAGTTAGTGTGAACTGACTAGAACGGTTGTTATGCATTCTACAAACCTCAGGCTTGCTATTTAAGGTTCATAACTTAGTTGTAATTACAGAATTTATGCACTGTATACATGTAAATGCCTATATGTTTGCTAGTTACTATACATTACTTATTCTCTTCTATAAGAGGCCTTTTTCTCCAAAGTTACGCAAGAATTTTATGCTAGACTATGATGTATTCCTTGCGTGCTTGTAAAGCACGTTATTTCTGTTAAGTTAAATTAACCCACTTCTAGCCAGGGTGCTTTCAATGAAAGTTAGATCTACTGTAAGTCCTGGTCTTTAGAAAATGGTTGCAGTTTGCACTGCTATCCTTGTAAGTATCATAAGCACTAGTAATTAATGTGACATATACTTTGTCCTTACCACCACTATCTCTACACAGACTGGACATATGCCACATAATACATTTCTGCTTTAAACCATACATACTCGGTAGCATTTTGGTATTACACTGCTCCCAAGAGCTGCTATGGCCCTGAATTAAGATATTTGAGGAATTCTTTTATCCCTACCTGACTAAGTCATATATAATTTAAGTATCAACCTTAGAGTTTTCCTGTAGAGCCCGTCTTGCAGTAATCTGTTGCTGCCTTATAACGATAACATGCCAGCTATGGGTTACGTTTATCCAGCGCTGCTATGTAGTGACAATATAGTGCATATATGACAATATCAACTTCACTATACTGTGGCATTAGCATGCTTTTATAAGTATATAGTCTACATATAGTGGATATGTTTGGTCTGCAATCAGGACACCTTATTAGTATATTACACTTGATGCACAAGATATAACTGTTTCGTATCTTCTCAACTGATATCAGGTACCAGAATGAGAAATGTTTGTTCTTATATTTACAAGACATAACTGTTTAATATCTTCTCAAATGTTATAAGTAAGGTGTAATATGTATCGTATTCCATTTCCACTAGTCGATATGTTTTCTACGCAATGTTTGGATAAGTTTATATATTACCTGTTTCATTACTCTTTAGGTCAGTTCTAAACTCCTATATGAAGTTCTATCACTGTGACATATATGTATTTCTTTGTAGTTTATTTGTGTAACTTTTGAGCCTCCCTGAATAAATCAGCAGAGTAACCTTTTGCCACTATTTAGCTACTCCACCTTGTGTTATGATGTCACTTTGCCCCTCCACTTACTCCTGAGTAGACTAATTTTCTAAGGCATATCTAATTTATCCTATCTTAGTAATATTCCAGAAGCCAGACCTACAGTCTCTATGTTCGGGCTCTCCCAAGCCCACCCCAGGTTCCCGGTACCCTATGCTACTTATACTTACTTATATATGGCTCCGCCCTCCCACCCCTTTTCCTATACATATAGCGGTGCTTACCCGCTGAATATCCCCCACCCCCTATATATCTAGGCCCAAGAGTGGCTGATACTTATGCTAGCCCTCCACAGGCTGGTATTTTGGTTTTAGGTAATATTTTATTAGAATGTGGAGTTCATACGCTGATATTATAAAAATGAAGTTCTATTCTATCTCGCCATAGATATTGTCTATCTTCATAACTGGACTTGAAATATATCTTATCTTGCTGTATATGCATATTGCTTCCTCAATAATGCCTGTATATAGACAATGTATTATTCTCTTTGTTGTAACTTCTACCTTAGGGCGAGTCCTTGTTTAGATGATATATGCTCTAACTTCAATAAAAAAATTATTTAAAAAAAAAAAAAAACTCTCTGATTTGGCTAAAGAACGGTTACTTTGATCATCTAACACTGCATACATTTTTACAGAACAGTCAGGTTTGTTAGAGGGATATACAGTCACTAAACAAATCTTGGAACATGATCTGGGCCTTGTCCCTTTCCCGTATACCTCTGTACACTTGGATATAATAGTGGGTGGAGTAGCTTCCTCTTGCTCCCCGCTTTGCTCTCCCTTTGGTAAAGGAGTCTCTACTGCCCAGGGAGCTGGACCTGGATGCAAAGCGGAAGTATGCTGGTCACTGTTGCATTCTCTGCATCTTATGTTATTTTTGCAGTCTTTGGCAATGTGTCTGGTGGATGCACAACATCTAAAGCAGATAGAATTCTCTTTCAGGTAAGCTTTACGTTCATCAATGTGCTTGCTTCTGAACCCACGACACTTTGACAGTGGGTGTGGTTTATTATGAATTGGACATGGACTGTCTGGTTCCATGGATTTTCTTGCAGGGCTGTTCACTTGTGGAGTTGCATTAGTAGCTGACTATTGGTCTGTTGCTGTACCTTGTTCCTGACGTCTCTGTATTTACTGGAACTTGGTTGCTGCATGTTGAGAATATGAAGCTTGGATCATTTCTGGTCTTTGCTTGGTTGATAATAAATCTGGTGAAGAAACTGAATGGTGGAAAGGAGACATGATGGTCTTCTTTGTACTTGGAACCTTGAAAAATCCACTTTTCTTGCAGGCTATATGGCAGTTTTTCAATAATTGGTTTGATGCCACGAGCTGTGTCTAGGTTTGCCAGTCCTGGCAAAATGCCTCCTGTCTTAGCTGCATTCACCTCCAACAACATGTCACCAAGTTCTCTTAACTGTATGTTGTCTTTGTTTGAGATTTTGGGGAAGTTTTCTAGCTTATTTAACAGTGCATTCTCAATAGCTTCAAGGCTGCCATAACATTCTTCTAGTCTCTGCCATACCATTTTAACTCCATCAATTAGGTTATGAACATGCACTGACCTGATTCTCTTAGCCTGTTGAGATGACTCTGGTCCAAGCCACTTAGTAAAAAGATGTAGCTCTTCTTTGGCTGTAAGATTAAGATTTCTGGTGACACCTTGGAATGATGTCTTCCATGCCCAGTAGTTCTCTGGTCGATCATCAAATGTTAGTAGCCCTGTACTCACTAACTCTCGACGAATCAGGTGCTTTGCTAGGTCAGTAGTCTCTGAAGTTCCTAATGTGCTATTTCTGAGAGGGGATATGTGAGAGTCCATATAGTGTAATGGATGTTGTGGATCAGCGTAGCCTCTGCTTTATTGAAAGCGCACCCTTGGTGTTGAGACATTTGCAGTGTCAGTCTGGGAAGGAGGGTGCAAGTCAGTAACACTTGGAGTGGACTGTAAATATGTTGAGTCAGGAAACTGTGGTATTATGCTAGACATAGGTTGAATAGGAGCATGCTCTGTTTTATCTTGGTCCAGAGCATGGTTCTGTACATACTCACGAGTCCTTTGTATAGAATCATGGGTAGTTATTTCTGCAAAATCTTGAAGTGGTTCCTCTTCAATTTCTGCTGCTGCTTCATAGACTGCTGCCCTTTGAATCTTTAGCACATGCATATTAGCTTCTAACTCTGCCTTGCGTTGCGCTGTTTCAGCTTCCATATCTGCTTTGCGCCTAGCTGCCTCTGATTCTAGTGATGCTTTCTGCTTTATCATGTCTGCTTCTTTTTCAGCATAAGAAACTTGTGCCTGGGCTGCTTGCGCTTTAGCACGGGCTCTGAGTCCTGCAGAACTGGCTGATGATCTGCTGGAGCGCATTGAATATTTAGAGCCAGAGGCATGACCTTTTATGTCGTCAAGCTCCGGCCCCTTAAACCCCACGAAACACCCCCATACCATCCTTCCAACAACCACCCTCATAAATAACAGACAACAGACTTAGCTTTGGTACAAATTGGCCGCAGCCCTTTATTCAATAAAACTTTGTAAAAACTTTAATAACTCGATAAATAAAAGTGCAAATAACTGTAAACATTTTACACATCAACCAACAGCGGTGCTAGTCCTTCTTGATTTCCATATCTTTTAACTATGGCCGTAATTCCTTTTACTGGACCCAACCGTGCAAGTGGTTGGGCCCGTCAGCGATCATCCATATAAGTTTCTAAGGAACCCCGTGCCCTTAGAAACCCCCATCTTGAATTCCCCCATGGGAATGCAAAATACCACCACACTTAACCATTGGCCATAATTGTTCTGTAATTTAAGGGCTAGCACCCCCGCCTTCCAACTGCGACAAAAACCTAAAATGACAAATAAAAAACACGCCTCTCACACAAATATCAGGGACGGGTGGGAGGGAGATGTTTTCTCAACTCCTACAAATATCAATCTGCTGGTTTTCCCGCTCAGCCCACATCTTTAGCACTTTGCCTACAGCTCCTCCTATAGCACCTCCTACCCCATACAGGGCCTCTTCCTCCCCAGGTCAAAGCTCCCTCCATCTATGCTTCGCCCCGCCTCCAGGAGCCACTTGACCTTTTATGTCGTCAAGCTCCGGCCCCTTAAACCCCACGAAACACCCCCATACCATCCTTCCAACAACCACCCTCATAAATAACAGACAACAGACTTAGCTTTGGTACAAATTGGCCGCAGCCCTTTATTCAATAAAACTTTGTAAAAACTTTAATAACTCGATAAATAAAAGTGCAAATAACTGTAAACATTTTACACATCAACCAACAGCGGTGCTAGTCCTTCTTGATTTCCATATCTTTTAACTATGGCCGTAATTCCTTTTACTGGACCCAACCGTGCAAGTGGTTGGGCCCGTCAGCGATCATCCATATAAGTTTCTAAGGAACCCCGTGCCCTTAGAAACCCCCATCTTGAATTCCCCCATGGGAATGCAAAATACCACCACACTTAACCATTGGCCATAATTGTTCTGTAATTTAAGGGCTAGCACCCCCGCCACCGACTGGCCTGACGCCTCAGCCCAGTCCCGCCAACCCTCCAACCGCACACAGTGCCTCCTTAAAATTAAAGATAAACAGCTGCAGACCAAAGTCATTCAAATGCACCCCATCGGGCAGATAGAACTCACCCACTCCAACCTCAGCTAAGTCTGAGTAGTCCACCACCACACCAAGTCTCTGCACAAATGCCCCCATGATCCTATTTACTAGACCCCATGAGCCGTCGATTAACATCCCCTTGACAAATTTTTAAGCATTCAACACTTAAAGAATACACAGACACCTTATGTTTGAAAAATACTGGCCACAGCCCGTTTAGTAAATAACAAGTTTAAAAGACACCAAATACATAACTCCTTAACCATGTAAACTCAGCCAACTATGAAGATGCTAGCTCCCAAACTTAATTCACTAACCTCCATTTACTTGTTGACCGGGCCGTATATAAATTCACCTGGACTTAAATAAGCCCGTTATTTCTTTACAAACCCCAAGCTCCAAGGAACCCCGTGTCCAAGAAGCTACTTAACCTGCTCGCCCACCCCATGGGGAGGCTAACCCACCACACATTGCACTCCATGCATAAGGCTGCAACCAGCTTGTTCAGCTCCTGCCTCCTGGTAAGGCCATAATGGAGCCATTCCATCCCCCAACCAATCTCATAACCATGGTAGACCATACAACGGTTAAAACCCTGGAAAAGCTCCCAAAAACTTCCCCACACCACCTTAATCTTACTCACCAGGCTTCCCCGAGTCAACCAAAATCATTACCCTGGCCTGGACCACTAGTACCCCCCTATACTGGAACAATTCAGCGTAAACCACCACCGGCGGCAACATGCAAGCCAATATGGGGGCCCCGTACTCCAAACCCTCCAATAGTATTGCTGCTTATCAAAAAACCCAGGCTGGAGGCCCTCCTTCTCAACCAGAGCCACACACCAGGGACAAATAATAATAAATCGGCCCACTACCCACATGTTTACCAGACCTACGACAATCTGAACGGAACAACCATAAACAAATGAAACACCCAAAATACTAGACACCCTCCAACAAAAGAGCCTAGAATAACCTCCACTTACCCACACCTTTTGCCACCAAACTCCCTACAGCAGCTTCAGTGGCTGCCCAAATTCTCAAGGAAAATGAACACTTTGAAGCCGTGGTAGCCACGTGCCACATAACCCAGCCATATATCCCAGGTGACAAATCAGCAGGAGTCCCATCCTCCACAACCCTTGTAGCAAAAACCCCAACACCTGAATTGACACCATCTCCAATGCCCCTAACTTAAATCAATCCATTCCATTCCGCTCAAAATTTTATCATAGGTGAACCCCGTTTTCGTGCTACTGAAGCCACACCGGGAATACTCTCCCTACTCCGTTCGCCCATGGCGAGAACTCCAAGGAGCGATGCCACCAGAAATTCGAAAATGCAATGGCCAGTGAGTTATAAAACCAGGGATGTGCATCGCTCCCATCAACCCATGGAAACACAGCCATAGCAATCCAACTGCCCTCAACAATTCAATGACCGTGTGATTAGGGGTGGGGGGGGGAGCAGATACTATGTCCCTGCTGACACCACCCCCCAGTTGTCAGTGTGGACAACACTGACCCGTACTCAAACATGGCCACCAGCACTGGAATAACTCAAGAAAACTAAATCATCACCCATTCTACCCTTTCCATTTTGCTGGACATTTAGGCGTGCACTAAAAGGACCACATCTCCGTCTGTAATCCCACCTACATGTGTCTGTATCTTATATCTGTAGGTATAATCAGACCTCATTACGTTATCACACTGTGTACATATACATGTGTCTTTTTCTTATATCTGTAGGTATAATCAGATCTCATTACTGTATCACATAGTGTACATATACATGTGGCTTTATATGAGATCTGTAGGTATAATCAGATCTCATTTCTGTATCACATTGTGTACATATACATGTGTCTTTATGTTATATCTGTAGGTATAATCAGATCTCATTACTGTATCACATTGTGTACATATACCTGCATCTGTATCCCATATCTGTAGGTATAATCAGATCTCATTACTGTATCACATTGTGTACATATACATGTGTCTGTATCTTATATCTGTAGGTATAATCAGATCTCATTACTGTATCACATTGTGTACATATACATGTGTCTGTATCTTATATCTGTAGGTATAATCAGATCTCATTACTGTATCACATTGTGTACATATACATGTGTCTGTATCTTATATCTGTAGGTATAATCAGATCTCATTACTGTATCACATTGTGTACATATACATGTGTCTTTATCTTATATCTGTAGGTATAATCAGATCTCATTACTGTATCACACTGTGTACATATACATGTGTCTGTATCTCATATCTGTAGGTATAATCAGATCTCATTACTGTATCACATTGTGTACATATACATGTGTCTGTATCTTATATCTGTAGGTATAATCAGATCTCATTACTGTATCACACTGTGTACATATACATGTGTCTTTATCTTATATCTGTAGGTATAATCAGATCTCATTACTGTATCACATTGTGTACATATACATGTGTCTTTATCTTATATCTGTAGGTATAATCAGATCTCATTACTGTATCACACTGTGTACATATACATGTGTCTTTATCTTATATCTGTAGGTATAATCAGATCTCATTACTGTATCACATTGTGTACATATACATGTGTCTATCTTATATCTGTAGGTATAATCAGATCTCATTACTGTATCACACTGTGTACATATACATGTGTCTGTATCTTATATCTGTAGGTATAATCAGATCTCATTACTGTATCACATTGTGTACATATACATGTGTCTGTATCTTATATCTGTAGGTATAATCAGATCTCATTACTGTATCACACTGTGTACATATACATGTGTCTGTATCTTATATCTGTAGGTATAATCAGATCTCATTACTGTATCACATTGTGTACATATACATGTGTCTTTATCTTATATCTGTAGGTATAATGAGATCTCATTACTGTATCACACTGTGTACATATACATGTGTCTTTATCTTATATCTGTAGGTATAATCAGAACTCATTACTGTATCACACTGTGTACATATACATGTGTCTTTATCTTATATCTGTAGGTATAATCCGATCTCCTTACTGTATCACATTGTGTACCTAGTGGCCACAAACTGATCCCAATACTTGTATAGAACAATGTGAAATTAACACTTTATTACCCCATCTCCTCCTTACCCCACTGGGAGTGCAATGTCCACTACAAGCTATGTCAACACATTTTGGCCTTGATGCCAAATCTAAGGATGGTTGGGTATACTATAGTGGAATTACCCTTTTACATCAACCTATATAAGGGTAATTGAAATACTTGTGACAATTCAATACATCCCACCAGGCAGAGTGGACCCCTGGGAAAACCACAGGTGGAAAACACCCTGAGTAAAAATGTCCCTTCAAGATAAAAGTATGTTAAATACTACCAATAGGACCCGACGCCGACACGGAAATCCCCTCACCAGAGGAAATACCACAATCATATTAGTGATCTCAAAACAGTAAATTCATAGTTGCAATGCAAGATCCGAGTATCCTCCGAAAGAGGGCGATATCCAATCGCCATACACATATATATATCATAGTATCCACATCATCAGGCATATGCAAAGCACCAACAGAGCTTGCAATGCTATAAAGTTAGTCTGAACCCAAGGTAATTTTTTAGAGATCAAAACTTTTAGAGGGTCTGCACAAAGTTTTACTGCTGCAGTCTACCCTTAGGAAGATGATGTACAACCCTCTTGGCTTATGCTAAAACTGTACCCTATTAGTGTCACATTATACTACCTAACATAAGTAATGGTGCCACCGACAGTGCTGTGACCCCTGTTGTAATGAAAGAGATTGTAACATATGAACTCCCGTACAATGAAAGAATACCCACCATATCATGACACACATCCTTCAGAGGAATAAATTGGAAAAAAAAAACCTTAGAGAATAATTCTCAAATGATAAATGATTGCATGGACCATTTGTCTAATGTATATATTAAATCCTATAAATTATAGAAATACATTTATATGACAACACATACACATGATTATATCCACCAAAGGAAAGAAAACATAAAATTATTTTAAAGGCACAGACTACATCATAATTTCCATTTTTTTTTAAAACAAACTAGATAATCCCTTACTTGTTCCCAAGTTTTGCAAAATGCCAACTGGAATAAAATGTGTTACCTTTGTGATTATCTTATATCTAAACCTCTGCAGGCAGCTCCCTTATCTCAGTGCTTTGCCAGACATGCAGGTTGGCCACTCATTGCCAACTCCTAAATACCTCCACGGGAGTAAGCGCAATGTTATCTAAATGAAACCCAGTATGTAGTTCTGTCTAACTGTGTCAAACTTTCAAATTGCTCTGAGCCAAGAGGTGGTTCCAATAGTTTATAAAATTAGTTTGAGCCTACTTAGGTTTAGCTTTTCAACATTACCAACAAGGGAAAAAGGCAAATCCAATGATAAACTTCCACTAGAAAGTTGTTTAGAATTTCAAGCCACATCCAAATCAAGAAAATGTAATTATTTTTGCAAAACTGACCCTTAATGAGATTATAAGCAACATACAGCTAACCACCACTAGATGGCAGACAAACAAATGAAATCTTAGAAAATAAGCAAAACTGTTCTAAGCCCTGAATGCAGAGCAGAGAGTGAAACCAGCACACCATGACAATTAGTAATAAAGTTATACTGACACTGTATATAATATGTATATCCCCTTATTGGCCCAAACCACCATGGAGATAAAACAACAAAAACGAAAAAACTTCCCATCTGAAAGAGAAAACCTCCTGGTAGCATACCCCATAAGGAATATCATCTACGTCCCCTTAATCAGCCACTGTTTTTATTTTACTAACTAAATGCAACAATATATACCCCCCACTGATCCAGCACAGAGCGATATTGCGCCAAAAAGGACCAGCGGCGGGAAGGTTAACCCCCGCCCCTGGATCTCACATAGCAAGTGCTCCCCATACAGTCAAGCACAATAAACCTGAAATTTGTCCCATAACATTTAAGACAGCATGCAGCACCATGCCCAATGTAAAGAAAATCCCCTACGACACGCACCCACATGCACAAGTATAGCAGCCAAAGTAATAAAAGCACTGCAATGGCAGCAAGTGTTTTTTATGGCACCCTGAGAATAAAAGGGGGCATGTATCCCACGTGTCAGTAACCAAACTGTAAGCTAGTGAGTACCAGGCAATCTAAGGGAAAAGAGGGGAGTTCAAGCATACTCCAACTGTAACAACAAGCAGAGCTGCATGAAATCAATTAGGAGCCGTTTCTGTCACTGGCCCCTCAGTTAAACAGCGCTGTATCTCCATAAAGGCATATGGTCTGTGCAGCCCTAATGCCCCCAGAGTCACTACTGCAAATACTGGTGCACCTCTAGCACGCAATCAAACACCCCAAATCCTCAGACTGCAAATACTGGTGTACCTCTAGCACATATTCAAACACCCAAAAAATCCTCAGACTGCAAATACTGGTGCACCTCTAGCACGCAATCAAACACCCCAAATCCTCAGACTGCAAATACTGGTGCACCTCTAGCACATATTCAAACACCCCAAATCCTCAGACTGCAAATACTGGTGCACCTCTAGCACATATTCAAACACCCAAAATCCTCAGCTGCAAATACCGGTGTTCTATGTCCCAGCACTAACAACCCCATGCACGCCACTAACATCCTCTTACCGCTCTCAGTCTGCTGCTCCAAACTAATCCTGTGAGAGACAAGACAGACTCTCTAGTGCTGCAGAGGCTGACACTGCAGATTCAAGCACGGACCCAGTGCAGGGAAAACCCCCTCCTCATTAGAGACAATAAATACCTTGCATACCAACTCAGCAGTTGAATGGAAGCAAACTGTCAAATGTCCCCTTATCAGTCAGGCAATAAAGGCAGAAAATACATTAACAGCCGTGCCTGTGAGGGGAATAAAAGCCAGTCACACTAATCTAAACTCTTCCAAATCAGATACTGTCCCCGAGCTCAAGGAGTGGGATTAACCCCTAATGTGCTTAAACCCTCTACCCATGAAGGATAAGCAATTACCTTAAGGGCTCCAGCTGCAGGGGCAGGACAGACAAGACAAAGCTTCTTGCTGTCATGAAGAAGATGTTTTCTCAACTCCTACAAATATCAATCTGCTGGTTTTCCCGCTCAGCCCACATCTTTAGCACTTTGCCTACAGCTCCTCCTATAGCACCTCCTACCCCATACAGGGCCTCTTCCTCCCCAGGTCAAAGCTCCCTCTATCTATGCTTCGCCCCGCCTCCAGGAGCCACTTAGGATCTGGTCTCTAAAGTTTGCTGCATCATATCAACACTCTTATCTTGGTTCAAAGTGATCAGGTTAAAGTAGTGCAATATTTTAAATGCAGTTCTTGTGCAAATTATTTTTACTGCCCTTCACTTTAAATTACAGGTCTTGTATGTTTGCTTGTTATGTACTGCTTTTTACTGTAAAATGCAGCTTTTGTATCTTGCTTGTTATTGCTTCTCACTTTACAATGCAGCTCTGTATCTTCCCTTGATATAGCATGCCTTTTTACTTTACAATGCAGCTCTGTATCTTCCCCTGATATAGCCTGCCTTTTTACTTTACAATGCAGCTCTTGTATCTTGCCTTGATATAGCCTGCCTTTTTACTTTACAATGCAGCTCTGAATCTCCCCTGATATAGCCTGCCTTTTTACTATACAATGCAGCTCTGTATCTTCCCTTGATATAGCATGCCTTTTTACTTTACAATGCAGCTCTGTATCTTCCCCTGATATAGCATGCTTTTTACTTTACAATGCAGCTCTGTATCTTCCCTTGATATAGCCTGCCTTTTTACTTTACAATGCAGCTCTGAATCTCCCCTGATATAGCATGCCTTTTTACTATACAATGCAGCTCTGTATCTTCCCTTGATATAGCATGCCTTTTTACTTTACAATGCAGCTCTGTATCTTCCCCTGATATAGCATGCTTTTTACTTTACAATGCAGCTCTGTATCTTCCCTTGATATAGCCTGCCTTTTTACTTTACAATGCAGCTCTGAATCTCCCCTGATATAGCATGCCTTTTTACTATACAATGCAGCTCTGTATCTTCCCTTGATATAGCATGCCTTTTTACTTTACAATGCAGCTCTGTATCTTCCCCTGATATAGCATGCTTTTTACTTTACAATGCAGCTCTGTATCTTCCCTTGATATAGCCTGCCTTTTTACTTTACAATGCAGCTCTGTATCTTCCCTTGATATAGCATGCCTTTTTACTTTACAATGCAGCTTGGTATCTTCCCCTGATATAGCATGCTTTTTACTTTACAATGCAGCTCTGTATCTTCCCCTGATATAGCATGCCTTTTTACTTTACAATGCAGCTCTGTATCTTCCCCTGATATAGCCTGCCTTTTTACTTTACAATGCAGCTCTGTATCTTCCCCTGATATAGCATGCCTTTTTACTTTACAATGCAGCTCTGTATCTCCCCTGATATAGCCTGCCTTTTTACTTTACAATGCAGCTCTGTATCTTCCCCTGATATAGCATGCCTTTTTACTTTAGAATGCAGCTCTGTATCTTCCCCTGATATAGCCTGCCTTTTTACTATACAATGCAGCTCTGTATCTTCCCCTGATATAGCATGCTTTTTACTTTACAATGCAGCTCTGTATCTTCCTTTGATATAGCATGCTTTTTACTTTACAATGCAGCTCTTGTATCTTGCCTTGATATAGCCTGCCTTTTTACTTTACAATGCAGCTCTGTATCTTCCCCTGATATAGCCTGCCTTTTTACTTTACAATGCAGCTCTGTATCTTCCTTTGATATAGCATGCCTTTTTACTTTACAATGCAGCTCTGTATCTTCCCCTGATATAGCCTGCCTTTTTACTATACAATGCAGCTCTGTATCTTCCCCTGATATAGCATGCCTTTTTACTTTACAATGCAGCTCTGTATCTTCCCCTGATATAGCCTGCCTTTTTACTTTACAATGCAGCTCTGTATCTTCCTTTGATATAGCATGCTTTTTACTTTACAATGCAGCTCTTGTATCTTGCCTTGATATAGCATGCTTTTTTACTATACAATGCAGCTCTGTACCTTCCCTTGATATAGCATGCCTTTTTACTATACAATGCAGCTGAGTACCTTCCCTTGATATAGCATGCCTTTTTCTTTACAATGCAGCTCTGTATCTTCCCCTGATATAGCCTGCCTTTTTACTTTACAATGCAGCTCGGTATCTTCCCCTGATATAGCCTGCCTTTTTACTTTACAATGCAGCTCAGTATCTTCCCCTGATATAGCATGCCTTTTTACTATACAATGCAGCTCTGTATCTTCCCCTGATATAGCCTGCCTTTTTACTTTACAATGCAGCTCTGTATCTTCCCCTGATATAGCCTGCCTTTTTACTTTACAATGCAGCTCTGTATCTTCCCCTGATATAGCATGCCTTTTTCTTTACAATGCAGCTCTGTATCTTCCCCTGATATAGCATGCCTTTTTACTTTACAATGCAGCTCTGTATCTTCCCCTGATATAGCATGCCTTTTTACTTTACAATGCAGCTCGGTATCTTCCCCTGATATAGCATGCTTTTTACTTTACAATGCAGCTCTGTATCTTCCTTTGATATAGCATGCCTTTTTACTATACAATGCAGCTCTGTATCTTGCCTTGATATAGCCTGCCTTTTTACTTTACAATGCACCTCTGTATCTTCCCCTGATATAGCCTGCCTTTTTACTTTACAATGCAGCTCTGTATCTTCCCCTGATATAGCATGCTTTTTTACTATACAATGCAGCTCTGTACCTTCCCTTGATATAGCATGCCTTTTTACTATACAATGCAGCTCTGTACCTTCCCTTGATATAGCATGCCTTTTTCTTTACAATGCAGCTCTGTATCTTCCCCTGATATAGCCTGCCTTTTTACTTTACAATGCAGCTCGGTATCTTCCCCTGATATAGCCTGCCTTTTTACTTTACAATGCAGCTCAGTATCTTCCCCTGATATAGCATGCCTTTTTCTTTACAATGCAGCTCTGTATCTTCCCCTGATATAGCCTGCCTTTTTACTTTACAATGCAGCTCTGTATCTTCCCCTGATATAGCATGCTTTTTACTTTACAATGCAGCTCTTGTATCTTGCCTTGATATAGCATGCCTTTTTACTTTACAATGCAGCTCGGTATCTTCCCCTGATATAGCATGCCTTTTTCTTTACAATGCAGCTCTGTATCTTCCCCTGATATAGCCTGCCTTTTTACTTTACAATGCAGCTCTGTATCTTCCCCTGATATAGCATGCCTTTTTCTTTACAATGCAGCTCTGTATCTTCCCCTGATATAGCCTGCCTTTTTACTTTACAATGCAGCTCGGTATCTTCCCCTGATATAGCATGCTTTTTACTTTACAATGCAGCTCTGTATCTTCCTTTGATATAGCATGCCTTTTTACTATACAATGCAGCTCTGTATCTTGCCTTGATATAGCCTACCTTTTTACTTTACAATGCAGCTCGGTATCTTCCCCTGATATAGCCTGCCTTTTTACTTTACAATGCAGCTCGGTATCTTCCACTGATATAGCATGCCTTTTTCTTTACAATTCAGCTCTGTATCTTCCCCTGATATAGCCTGCCTTTTTACTTTACAATGCAGCTCTGTATCTTCCCCTGATATAGCATGCCTTTTTCTTTACAATGCAGCTCTGTATCTTCCCCTGATATAGCCTGCCTTTTTACTTTACAATGCAGCTCGGTATCTTCCCCTGATATAGCCTGCCTTTTTCTTTACAATGCAGATCTGTATCTTCCCCTGATATAGCCTGCCTTTTTACTTTACAATGCAGCTCTGTATCTTCCTTTGATATAGCATGCCTTTTTACTATACAATGCAGCTCTGTATCTTGCCTTGATATAGCCTGCCTTTTTACTATACAATGCAGCTCTGTATCTTGCCTTGATATAGCATGCCTTTTTACTTTACAATGCAGCTCTGTATCTTCCCCTGATATAGCCTGCCTTTTTACTATACAATGCAGCTCTGTATCTTCCCTTGATATAGCATGCTTTTTACTTTACAATGCAGCTCTGTATCTTCCCCTGATATAGCCTGCCTTTTTACTATACAATGCAGCTCTGTATCTTCCCCTGATATAGCATGCCTTTTTACTATACAATGCAGATCTGTATCTTCCCCTGATATAGCATGCCTTTTTACTATACAATGCAGCTCTGTATCTTCCCTTGATATAGCATGCTTTTTACTTTACAATGCAGCTCTGTATCTTCCCCTGATATAGCCTGCCTTTTTACTATACAATGCAGCTCTGTATCTTCCCCTGATATAGCATGCCTTTTTACTATACAATGCAGATCTGTATCTTCCCCTGATATAGCCTGCCTTTTTACTATACAATGCAGATCTGTATCTTCCCCTGCTATAGCATGCCTTTTTACTTTACAATGCAGCTCTGTATCTTCCCTTGATATAGCATGCTTTTTACTTTACAATGCAGCTCTGTATCTTCCCCTGATATAGCCTGCCTTTTTACTATATAATGCAGCTCTGTATCTTGCCTTGATATAGCCTGCCTTTTTAGAATACAATGCAGCTCTGTATCTTCCCCTGATATAGCATGCCTTTTTACTTTACAATGCAGCTCTGTATCTTGCCTTGATATAGCATGCTTTTTTACTGTACTGTCCTCATTAACTGATAACTAGACAGCTAGTTAACAAACCAGACAGAAATAGCTTTGTGTTTATTCCAAACTGATTTTACTTCTGAATAGTTATTTTGTAAAACTGCAATACAATAAGAAAAGTTGAAATTACAATATGTACTTACACATGGTGCTTGCAATACATACAATAATACCTGTTTCTAACACAGAGAGCTTACATTTAAACCTTACAGCAAATAGCAATGCAATTCAAATGTACAATGAACTCTTAGCAAACAATAAATAACTTACAGGCATATGTATATTTATAGGCAAATATGAAGAGCTGATTTCCATGCTTCTTGAAGCTAAGATGGCTGCTGAGACACTGAAAGTAAAACTTTTTATTAACAACTTTTATTAACACTTCCTGTTTTATTCTTGAGAGGAACCAAGCTGCAATTACAATGTAAAACCACCAGATGTCATCAACATAATAACCATATAATAGACAGAACAGTAACTGTAATGTGCAATATATATATATTGACAGTGTTAATATGAGTGTAACTATACTCTGTAATATATATTTATTAGATAGTGTTAATATTAATGTAACTGTGCTATGTAATGTATATTTATTAGACAGTGTTAATATGAGTGTAACAGTACTGTGTAATGTATATTTATTAGACAGTGTTAATATGAGTGTAACTGTACTGTGGAATGTATTTATTAGACAGTGTTAATATGAGTGTAACTGTACTGTGTAATGTATTTATTAGACAGTGTTAATATGAGTGTAACTGTACTGTGTAATGTATATTTATTAGACAGTGTTAATATGAGTGTAACTGTACTGTGTAATGTATATTTATTAGACAGTGTAAATATGAGTGTAACTGTACTATGTAATGTATATTTATTAGACAGTGTTAATATGAGTGTAACTGTACTGTGTAATGTATATTTATTAGATGGTGTTATTATGAGTGTAACTGTACTATGTAATGTATATTTATTAAATAGTGTTAATATGAGTGTAACTGTACTGTGTAATGTATATTTATTAGACAGTGTAAATATGAGTGTAACTGTACTGTGTAATGTATATTTATTAGACAGTGTTAATATGAGTGTAACTGTACATTGTAATGTATATTTATTAGACAATGTTAATATGGGTTTAACTGTACTGTGTAATAAATATTTATTAGACAGTGTTAATATGAGTGTAACTGTACTGTATAATGTATATTTATTAGACAGTGTTAATATGAGTGTAACTGTATAGTGTAATGTATATTTATTAGACAGTGTTAATATGAATGTAACTATACTGTGTAATATATATTTATTAGACAGTGTTAACATGAGTGTAACTGTACTGTAGGTCAAAACAATAGGTGGCGCAAGTGAATGCTGTTCTGACTAATAATGGTTTAAAATGTATTTCAGATTCCTTGTGTGTCTGACAATGTTCTCACCTTACATAGGCTGTATTGAAATTTCAAGTGTAAATGGTATCTCTCCAGGACAATAAAGCTTCTAGATTCAAATTCTATAGTTTAAATATATATATATTTATTGAATAAAAGATTCTTGTTTCTTAAATGAACGATTCTTATATATGAGATCAAAATAATGATGATCTATTCACAAGTGATAATCAGTTGACAATTTAAAACATTTGGTAAAATATAAAATATGATAGTACAATATTAAAAACACCGGTGTTCTTCATAAACAAAAAACTATAAAAACTCAAATTGAGATAATATAAGCAAGCAGGTGTACTCAGAAGATAAAACCAAAAAATAAACAGAGGAGACTCATGTACCTCTAAGCGTATGACTATCAAAAAACTTATATAAATGCATATATGAGTATATGAACCATATGTCTGGTATCCGTTAAACTAGCGTATATATATACTTCACAGATGTATAAGGGTTAAGCAAATATTATACAGTTCCTTATTGCTTAATGTTCTGGCAAAACATGGGGTGGTTATCCTTCCGTCAAAAATATATTTGAGCCAATGTATATTGAAACAAAATGTGGCAAAATGTAGCCAGTAATATGTAGCAGCAGTGTTATTTCTTAGATTTCAGCGTCTCTGTTTTTTGATCAGAGGTAGGTTTACATACGGTTTTGAGCTTGGTGTAGCGATTCCTTCCTTAAAAACAGTGCACTGTTGACGTCTTCCCTCTGCTGTGCAGAAAAAGCCGGTGGAGTACTAAGTCCCTTAGCCTCCGTTTACCAGCTGTGTTGGTAGTTGTTTTCCTTAGATTCGTTGTTTACCCAGTGATGGGCCTTGATGGTATTCTTATGAGCTCCGGTCACAACTTGCTTCTTTCTTTGTGAGTGTATAACCCAGACCCGGTCTTTATTTTCACCGGTCTCCTTACTGTTATCACAGCTGACAAAGTTCTCCTCTGGAGCTGAGTTGTTTTGGCTCACTTCTTAATTTCAAGTGATCAGGTTTCTACGCGTTTCGGCGTTCTGCCTTTCTCAAGATACCTGATTGAACCACCTGTAGCCTTTTTATCTGGATCTCCCATGTTCCATCTCTTCAGCTTAACCCTTAATGTTTCTGTTTCTTGTGGATTCGTTTAGAGTTTTACTTTAATCTTAGTTCTTCCACTGTCCTTTGTAAAAGGTTTTCTTAAAATAATTATATTTTTTATTTAAATCCTCAGGTTCATTTTCTCCATGTTAGACATCACATAAACAGTAATATTTGGTTCATATATTTCGAGTTCATATTTACAGATATTCTCCATTCTTTTTTATATGCCTAATTCAACTTGATATATGAAAACTTACTATAAAAATATGTTGTTATAATATTATAGTAATGATAGTATATATATATATGTTCCAGAAGATTAATACAATTAATTTATAAAGTTTGTGTGAATATGTAAATGTTCAATTAGCTAATTTTTGTGATTCTAAATCAGATATTAATTCTATATAGAGTATACTTATACAGTCCTGTATTCTTGTTATACTTGTGTAGTGGGGTATTTCATCATCTCATATATAGGTGTTATTTATACATAAGTGTTGTTTATCCAGGTTGTAGAAAAGATACTGGAAGTGCTTATGATACACAAATCTCTAATAGTTATCTAGAAACATATATTGTTTTATTAGCATCCGTGGTCACCTATAATCAATGACTCTTGTTTTTATATTCCTGCCATATGTTGTCACCTCATTTCCTACTATATTCTTTACCTCGATATAAGTTATGTGTGTGTTTGTATCTTACTAATGGAGAGTTGTATTCATATAGCGTATTACTTTATATACAAGGAAGTATTGATTGTATTATAAGTCTATATTATAGAATTAAGGTCTAGTTCACTATTTAATCCCTTAGGGAATAAGGTCCCCATTCTAAAGATAATTTCAGCTTCTTTATGGAGTAACTTTCTCTCCATGTTCCCTCCTCTATTATCTTCTCTTACTAGTTTAATGCCCCAATATTTTAGTTCTTTTGGATTGCTATTATGATGTTCCTTAAAGTGTACATACAGTCTTGTATTTTCTTTGCCCTGCTCTATGCACCAAATGTGTTCTCTAATTCGCTCTCTGAGACTTCTGCTCGTTTGTCCCAGGTATTGTAATTTGCACGAACACTGTAATATGTATATGACATTATTGTCTGTGCATCTTATTATGTCATTTATTTTAAAATTCATGTTGTTACTTGTTGAAATTATTTGATTCGTTTTATGGCTAAATTGGCAAGACTTACAATCATAACAGGGAAAAAAACCTGTTAGTCGCTCCCCTTTTAGATTCACTATGTTGTTGGTAGTTTTACATTTATATTCACTTGGTGAAAGTATGTTCTTAAGGTTTGTTGCTTTTCTATATATTATATCTGGTGTTGGTTTAAGTTGTTTTCCAATAACTGGGTCACTTCTGGCCAAATGCCAGTGTTTCTTAATGATATTTTGTACTTGTTTATATTGTGCTGAATATGTTGTTATAAAGGGTATTTTTAACATGTTGAAGTCAGTCTCTTCGGTTTGATTTAGTTTTTTATCTTCTAGTAGTGTTTCTCTCTTTATTTCTCTAACTATGTTTTTTGTATTAATGATTTGTATTTCATTATATCCTTTTTCTACAAACCTGTCCTGTATAGTCAGTGCTTGTCTGTCAAAGTCTGCTATGTCGCTACAGTTACGTCTAATACGTGAAAACTGTCCTTTCGGTATGTTTTTTTTCCACTTTATGTGGTGACTACTGTTGCGTTCAATATAGTTGTTAGCATCGATTTTTTTAAAAAATGTAGTGGTGTTGATTTTATTATCAGTGATAGATACCTCAATGTCTAGAAAGCTGATGTGTTCCTTACTGCATTCATGGCTAAATAAAAGTCCCAAGTTATTACTGTTAAGATCTTCCATGAATAGTAAAAATAGTTCCTGGTCCCCCTCCCAGATGATAAAGACGTCATCTATAAAACGTTTAAAGAGCACGAGATTCGCACCCCAAGGAGTAGAGTTTATAAAATTCTCCTCAAATTTTCCCACGAATAGATTCGCATAGCTGGGTGCGAATCTCGTGCCCATTGCAGTGCCTCTTTGTTGGAGGTAATACTTTCCATCAAATTTAAAATAGTTATTCTGTAAAATAAAAGCCATACAATCTAAAATAAATTTTTGTTGAATGGGATTCATATCTTTATCTTGTTTTAGATACATTTCTGTAGCTTCTAGCCCATGTGTGTGTTCAATACAGGTGTAAAGTGAGCTTACATCGCACGTAGCCATTAAGTAATTGTCCTTCCATTTTATGTCTTTAATGATATTGAGAAAATGTTTGGTGTCTTTTAAATAAGAGGATATGTTCTTTACATGTTTCTGCAGAAAAAAGTCAACATACTGTGAGAGGTTGGAAGTTAACGAATCAATGCCCGATATGATGGGGCGTCCTGGTGGATTTGATATATCTTTATGTACTTTTGGCAAAAAATAGAACACAGGTGTTCTGGGGTATTCTGTGTTAAGGAATTTGAATTCTTGGGTGTTAATTATTCCTTTAGTTTTTGCCTCTATCAGCATGTTGTCGAGATTATTTTTCATTCTATTTATAGGGTTATTGACAAGTTTCTTATATGTCACTGTATCTCCTAATAGTCTATATGCTTCTGTCAGATATTTACTTGTATCCATAATTACGACCCCTCCCCCTTTGTCTGCTTGTTTTATAATGATGTTTTTATTCTCTTTAAGTCCTTTGAGGGTTTGTTTTTCTTTTTTGGTCATATTCCACTTCATGTCTTTATTAGTGTCTATTTTATCTATATCTTCTTTCACTTTCCTTTCAAACATCTCTATTGCGCTCCCTTTTTCATGAGTTGGAAAGAAGTTGGATTTTTGTTTTAAATTAGTATGTGTATATGTGGGGTCTTCATTAGCATAATTCATTATTGGATTTTTCATGAAATATTTTTTCAGGGTTAATTTCCTAGTTAGTTGGTTCACATTAATTAGAGTTTCAAACTTATTAAGTTTGTTTGCCGGAGCAAATGATAATCCTTTGCTTAATATGGATGTTTCTTCTTGACTTAATGTTATTTTACTCAGGTTGAAAATACCTCTTGTTTTTACTTTGATTTCTTGGTTGCCTTTTTTGCACTTTCTAATCCCTCTTCCTCTACCTCCTCTAGTCTTCGTTTTCCCTTTGGAGGGTCGTGTGACTGAATTGGTCCCTCTTCTAAAAAAGATTTTGATGTGCCTACTTTTGTTTGTGTTGATGTTTCACCAGTGTTATTTTCTTCTGTTAGTGAACTAAATCTATTCTGTGTCTTAACTTCCCATTTGTTAGGTGTTTGTCTCTTTTCTGTGTGTGATTTATAATTACTATCTTTTTGTAACTGTTTGTGTCTTCGTGGATCTCTATTATGTTGTGGAGTGTGCTGATCCTCATTGCTATAGTAGGGATCTTTCCATTCGTTATGTGCTGATCTATTAGTTACGTGATAATGTGACTCCCTTCCTTGTGTATTCCAATGTCTACTCCCATAATATGTGTTGTAGTGTCTATTTTTCTCAAAGTGATTATCTTGTCTTCTCTCTCTTTCTTCATGGTTTCTCCCATAGTGGTAATTTTCATTATCGTGAAATTCTCTCCTATTCTTAGTGTCATTATATCTATCATCATAATCTCTATTCCTATCCCAATCGTTCCTAAATCTCCTTCTTCCTCTATTGTGATATGTTTCATCTGTATACCAATTCCGTCTGTCATTATCGTTTGTGTAACCCTTTCTGTTTCCATGTCTCATTTCTCTCTGATAATTTTCATTTTTGTTTTTATATTGCTCGTCATGTTTCCTATCTTTAAATCTGTCAATTATATTTTTATTGATTGTAGAATTATCATTGTATTTGTTGTGATCTTTCAAATTTAGATTCTTATTGGGATTTGTGGATATGGTGTTTTCCTCTAGTGTGGCTTTTTTACTAAATATGTGTGCGCTGTTAAAATTTATATCTGTAATATCATCTTCATCTGAATTCCCATTTTTATTATAGTCTTCTAGATCGCGTCTAAATTTTTTCCATTTAATTTCTAATACCCCTAACTTTAAATCTTCCAGGTTTTTTATAATCTCCTGTTGTCTCAGGTTAGATGTCTCTTTAAGTTTAATTCCCTCTAATTTATTTTTACTTTCTTGGATCTTTTCTCCTATTTCTACTATAGAAATATTCCTTGCTTTAATAATAATGTTAATCAGTCCTATGGAGGCTGTTTCGAGTGTATCATACCACTCTTTATTTAGTTCTTCATTAAGTTTGAATGTACAATCTTTTTTTAAACGTAGGCCTCTAGGGACCATTTTTTCATTATTGTATTTATTTAGAAATGCTATTTCTAATTTTTGTTTGATTTCTTTAATCAAAATGTTTTCTAGGTCATCTAGAATTTCTGTTTCTTCGATTTTATTCATTCTATTCGGTGTGTGTGTAGGATTTAATACATTAAGCCTAGTGTCAATGTCTTCCAGAATGTTATTCCTCATATTAAAAATATCCATCTTCTGATTCTGTATATATACCACTATCCAACTGTATGACAATCAAGGGATGGCAAAAGATAAAACAGTATATGATAGTGATTGCCTATTCAGTCGGGCAGAACTATGCTCACCTTAAAAAACTATCCCAACGGTTTTGTGTACAATAGGTCAAAACAATAGGTGGCGCAAGTGAATGCTGTTCTGACTAATAATGGTTTAAAATGTATTTCAGATTCCTTGTGTGTCTGACAATGTTCTCACCTTACATAGGCTGTATTGAAATTTCAAGTGTAAATGGTATCTCTCCAGGACAATAAAGCTTCTAGATTCAAATTCTATAGTTTAAATATATATATATTTATTGAATAAAAGATTCTTGTTTCTTAAATGAACGATTCTTATATATGAGATCAAAATAATGATGATCTATTCACAAGTGATAATCAGTTGACAATTTAAAACATTTGGTAAAATATAAAATATGATAGTACAATATTAAAAACACCGGTGTTCTTCATAAACAAAAAACTATAAAAACTCAAATTGAGATAATATAAGCAAGCAGGTGTACTCAGAAGATAAAACCAAAAAATAAACAGAGGAGACTCATGTACCTCTAAGCGTATGACTATCAAAAAACTTATATAAATGCATATATGAGTATATGAACCATATGTCTGGTATCCGTTAAACTAGCGTATATATATACTTCACAGATGTATAAGGGTTAAGCAAATATTATACAGTTCCTTATTGCTTAATGTTCTGGCAAAACATGGGGTGGTTATCCTTCCGTCAAAAATATATTTGAGCCAATGTATATTGAAACAAAATGTGGCAAAATGTAGCCAGTAATATGTAGCAGCAGTGTTATTTCTTAGATTTCAGCGTCTCTGTTTTTTGATCAGAGGTAGGTTTACATACGGTTTTGAGCTTGGTGTAGCGATTCCTTCCTTAAAAACAGTGCACTGTTGACGTCTTCCCTCTGCTGTGCAGAAAAAGCCGGTGGAGTACTAAGTCCCTTAGCCTCCGTTTACCAGCTGTGTTGGTAGTTGTTTTCCTTAGATTCGTTGTTTACCCAGTGATGGGCCTTGATGGTATTCTTATGAGCTCCGGTCACAACTTGCTTCTTTCTTTGTGAGTGTATAACCCAGACCCGGTCTTTATTTTCACCGGTCTCCTTGCTGTTATCACAGCTGACAAAGTTCTCCTCTGGAGCTGAGTTGTTTTGGCTCACTTCTTAATTTCAAGTGATCAGGTTTCTACGCGTTTCGGCGTTCTGCCTTTCTCAAGATACCTGATTGAACCACCTGTAGCCTTTTTATCTGGATCTCCCATGTTCCATCTCTTCAGCTTAACCCTTAATGTTTCTGTTTCTTGTGGATTCGTTTAGAGTTTTACTTTAATCTTAGTTCTTCCACTGTCCTTTGTAAAAGGTTTTCTTAAAATAATTATATTTTTTATTTAAATCCTCAGGTTCATTTTCTCCATGTTAGACATCACATAAACAGTAATATTTGGTTCATATATTTCGAGTTCATATTTACAGATATTCTCCATTCTTTTTTATATGCCTAATTCAACTTGATATATGAAAACTTACTATAAAAATATGTTGTTATAATATTATAGTAATGATAGTATATATATATATGTTCCAGAAGATTAATACAATTAATTTATAAAGTTTGTGTGAATATGTAAATGTTCAATTAGCTAATTTTTGTGATTCTAAATCAGATATTAATTCTATATAGAGTATACTTATACAGTCCTGTATTCTTGTTATACTTGTGTAGTGGGGTATTTCATCATCTCATATATAGGTGTTATTTATACATAAGTGTTGTTTATCCAGGTTGTAGAAAAGATACTGGAAGTGCTTATGATACACAAATCTCTAATAGTTATCTAGAAACATATATTGTTTTATTAGCATCCGTGGTCACCTATAATCAATGACTCTTGTTTTTATATTCCTGCCTATTTACTATATAATTTACTATTCATGGAAGATCTTAACAGTAATAACTTGGGACTTTTATTTAGCCATGAATGCAGTAAGGAACACATCAGCTTTCTAGACATTGAGGTATCTATCACTGATAATAAAATCAACACCACTACATTTTTTAAAAAAATCGATGCTAACAACTATATTGAACGCAACAGTAGTCACCACATAAAGTGGAAAAAAAACATACCGAAAGGACAGTTTTCACGTATTAGACGTAACTGTAGCGACATAGCAGACTTTGACAGACAAGCACTGACTATACAGGACAGGTTTGTAGAAAAAGGATATAATGAAATACAAATCATTAATACAAAAAACATAGTTAGAGAAATAAAGAGAGAAACACTACTAGAAGATAAAAAACTAAATCAAACCGAAGAGACTGACTTCAACATGTTAAAAATACCCTTTATAACAACATATTCAGCACAATATAAACAAGTACAAAATATCATTAAGAAACACTGGCATTTGGCCAGAAGTGACCCAGTTATTGGAAAACAACTTAAACCAACACCAGATATAATATATAGAAAAGCAACAAACCTTAAGAACATACTTTCACCAAGTGAATATAAATGTAAAACTACCAACAACATAGTGAATCTAAAAGGGGAGCGACTAACAGGTTTTTTTCCCTGTTATGATTGTAAGTCTTGCCAATTTAGCCATAAAACGAATCAAATAATTTCAACAAGTAACAACATGAATTTTAAAATAAATGACATAATAAGATGCACAGACAATAATGTCATATACATATTACAGTGTTCGTGCAAATTACAATACCTGGGACAAACGAGCAGAAGTCTCAGAGAGCGAATTAGAGAACACATTTGGTGCATAGAGCAGGGCAAAGAAAATACAAGACTGTATGTACACTTTAAGGAACATCATAATAGCAATCCAAAAGAACTAAAATATTGGGGCATTAAACTAGTAAGAGAAGATAATAGAGGAGGGAACATGGAGAGAAAGTTACTCCATAAAGAAGCTGAAATTATCTTTAGAATGGGGACCTTATTCCCTAAGGGATTAAATAGTGAACTAGACCTTAATTCTATAATATAGACTTATAATACAATCAATACTTCCTTGTATATAAAGTAATACGCTATATGAATACAACTCTCCATTAGTAAGATACAAACACACACATAACTTATATCGAGGTAAAGAATATAGTAGGAAATGAGGTGACAACATATGGCAGGAATATAAAAACAAGAGTCATTGATTATAGGTGACCACGGATGCTAATAAAACAATATATGTTTCTAGATAACTATTAGAGATTTGTGTATCATAAGCACTTCCAGTATCTTTTCTACAACCTGGATAAACAACACTTATGTATAAATAACACCTATATATGAGATGATGAAATACCCCACTACACAAGTATAACAAGAATACAGGACTGTATAAGTATACTCTATATAGAATTAATATCTGATTTAGAATCACAAAAATTAGCTAATTGAACATTTACATATTCACACAAACTTTATAAATTAATTGTATTAATCTTCTGGAACATATATATATATACTATCATTACTATAATATTATAACAACATATTTTTATAGTAAGTTTTCATATATCAAGTTGAATTAGGCATATAAAAAAGAATGGAGAATATCTGTAAATATGAACTCGAAATATATGAACCAAATATTACTGTTTATGTGATGTCTAACATGGAGAAAATGAACCTGAGGATTTAAATAAAAAATATAATTATTTTAAGAAAACCTTTTACAAAGGACAGTGGAAGAACTAAGATTAAAGTAAAACTCTAAACGAATCCACAAGAAACAGAAACATTAAGGGTTAAGCTGAAGAGATGGAACATGGGAGATCCAGATAAAAAGGCTACAGGTGGTTCAATCAGGTATCTTGAGAAAGGCAGAACGCCGAAACGCGTAGAAACCTGATCACTTGAAATTAAGAAGTGAGCCAAAACAACTCAGCTCCAGAGGAGAACTTTGTCAGCTGTGATAACAGCAAGGAGACCGGTGAAAATAAAGACCGGGTCTGGGTTATACACTCACAAAGAAAGAAGCAAGTTGTGACCGGAGCTCATAAGAATACCATCAAGGCCCATCACTGGGTAAACAACGAATCTAAGGAAAACAACTACCAACACAGCTGGTAAACGGAGGCTAAGGGACTTAGTACTCCACCGGCTTTTTCTGCACAGCAGAGGGAAGACGTCAACAGTGCACTGTTTTTAAGGAAGGAATCGCTACACCAAGCTCAAAACCGTATGTAAACCTACCTCTGATCAAAAAACAGAGACGCTGAAATCTAAGAAATAACACTGCTGCTACATATTACTGGCTACATTTTGCCACATTTTGTTTCAATATACATTGGCTCAAATATATTTTTGACGGAAGGATAACCACCCCATGTTTTGCCAGAACATTAAGCAATAAGGAACTGTATAATATTTGCTTAACCCTTATACATCTGTGAAGTATATATATACGCTAGTTTAACGGATACCAGACATATGGTTCATATACTCATATATGCATTTATATAAGTTTTTTGATAGTCATACGCTTAGAGGTACATGAGTCTCCTCTGTTTATTTTTTGGTTTTATCTTCTGAGTACACCTGCTTGCTTATATTATCTCAATTTGAGTTTTTATAGTTTTTTGTTTATGAAGAACACCGGTGTTTTTAATATTGTACTATCATATTTTATATTTTACCAAATGTTTTAAATTGTCAACTGATTATCACTTGTGAATAGATCATCATTATTTTGATCTCATATATAAGAATCGTTCATTTAAGAAACAAGAATCTTTTATTCAATAAATATATATATATTTAAACTATAGAATTTGAATCTAGAAGCTTTATTGTCCTGGAGAGATACCATTTACACTTGAAATTTCAATACAGCCTATGTAAGGTGAGAACATTGTCAGACACACAAGGAATCTGAAATACATTTTAAACCATTATTAGTCAGAACAGCATTCACTTGCGCCACCTATTGTTTTGACCTATTGTACACAAAACCGTTGGGATAGTTTTTTAAGGTGAGCATAGTTCTGCCCGACTGAATAGGCAATCACTATCATATACTGTTGTAACTGTACTGTGTAATTTATTTTTATTAGATGGTGTTAATATGAGTGTAACTGTACAGTGTTATGTATATTTATTAGACAGTGTTAATATGAGTGTAACTGTACTGTGTAATTTATGTTTATTAGATGGTGTTATTATGAGTGTAACTGTACTATGTAATGTATATTTATCAGACAGTGTTAATATGAGTGTAACTGTACTGTGTAATGTATATTTATTAGACAGTGTTAATATGAGTGTAACTGTACTATGTAATGTATATTTATTAGACAGTGTTAATATGAGTGTAACTGTACTGTGTAATGTATATTTATTAGACAGTGTTAATATGAGTGTAACTGTACTATGTAATGTATATTTATCAGACAGTGTTAATATGAGTGTAACTGTACTGTGTAATGTATATTTATTAGACAGTGTTAATATGAGTGTAAATGTACTGTGTAATGTATATTTATTAGACAGTGTTAATATGAGTGTAACTGTACTGTGTAATGTATATTTATTAGACAGTGTTAATATGAGTGTAACTGTACTGTGTAATGTATATTTATTAGACAGTGTTATTATAAGTGTAACTGTACTATGTAATGTATATTTATCAGACAGTGTTAATATGAGTGTAACTGTCCTGTGTAATGTATATTTATTAGACAGTGTTAATATGAGTGTAACTGTACTATGTAATGTATATTTATTAGACAGTGTTAATATGAGTGTAACTGTACTGTGTAATGTATATTTATTAGACAGTGTTAATATGAGTGTAACTGTACTATGTAATGTATATTTATTAGACAATGTTAATATGAGTGTAACTGTACTATGTAATGTATATTTATTAGACAGTGTTAATATGAGTGTAACTGTACTGTGTAATGTATATTTATTAGACAGTGTTATTATAAGTGTAACTGTACTATGTAATGTATATTTATTAGATAGTGTTAATATGAGTGTAACTGTATTATGTAATGTATATTTATTAGACAGTGTTAATATGAGTGTAACTGTACTGTGTAATGTATATTTATTAGACAGTGTTAATATGAGTGTAACTGTACTGTGTAATGTATATTTATTAGACAGTGTTAATATGAGTGTAACTGTACTGTGTAATGTATATTTATTAGACAGTGTTAATATGAGTGTAACTGTACTGTGTAATGTATATTTATTAGACAGTGTTAATATGAGTGTAGCTGTACTATGTAATGTATATTTATTAGACAGTGTTAATATGAGTGTAACTGTACTGTGTAATGTATATTTATTAGACAGTGTTATTATGAGTGTAACTGTACTATGTAATGTATATTTATTAGACAGTGTTATTATGAGTGTAACTGTACTATGTAATGTATATTTATTAGACAGTGTTAATGTGAGTGTAACTGTACTATGTAATGTATATTTATTAGACAGTGTTATTATGTATGTAACTGTACTGTGTAATGTATATTTATTAGACAGTGTTAATATGAGTGTAACTGTACTATGTAATGTATATTTATTAGACAGTGTTAATATGAGTGTAACTGTACTATGTAATGTATATTTAATAGACAGTGTTAATATGAGTGTAGCTGTACTATGTAATGTATTTTTATTAGACAGTGTTAATATGAGTGTAGCTGTACTATGTAATGTATATTTATTAGACAGTGTTAATATGAGTGTAACTGTACTGTGTAATGTATATTTATTAGACAGTGTTAATATGTGTGTAACTGTACTATGTAATGTATATTTATTAGACACTGTTAATATGAGTGTAGCTGTACTATGTAATGTATTTTTATTAGACAGTGTTATTATGAGTGTAACTGTACTATGTAATGTAAACAAATTATATAGGCTAAAAGGAGCGCTTAGATCTCTTAATGGAGTCTTTGCTGTGTATAGTCAAAGGGGTAATTAAGAAGTGAGCTGTGTGATCTTTAAAACGTATACATATTTAATCCACAGAATTAAAAGTTATTATAAACAGTTACAAATGCTGAAAACAAACCTTCATTACAACTATCTTCTTAAAATATACTAACAATCTCTCTTGCCTGGGTCCACTAAATAAAGGTAACTTCAAAGTACTAAACAATGGTTAATATTCCTTGAAATACCTTAACATATACTTAAAAAATAAAATACCTTTGTTACAGTAATAAATGTGTTATATGTGTATAAAAAAGCTAATGCTGAAAGTTCCAAAAAAGTGTATACATATAAGACCTTTAGGTGTACACCCTTTTTAAAGGTATTTCAAAAATCAATAATCACATGTGACGTGAAAGTGAATAGAAAATGATTAAAAAATGAATAAAAAATAAATTCAAGTGAAAAAATAGTCCAAGTGAAAAATATACAATCGTATTAATCAAAGTGAATACTAGTGTCTTTTAAAATATATCCTTGTTATCCATATCCTAAGAAGAGTTGTCCAACTGTTCTTCAAATGGCACAAATATAATCAGCTTTAGGTGTATCCATAAATCTTTAAACCTATGTGAAAAAATAAACAAACATAGTGCAATATGCTTTTCTAAAAGTGGCTGAATAGGTATTAAACTCACCGATTAGGGACCTGAGCCGTGAATATCAGTTACAATCTACGTGTTTTGATCCTCCTGGATCTTTCTCAAGACTGATATTGGCTCTAGTGGTCCCCTACCTTAAATAGGCTGTGTGTTCTAAATTGTGATCCGTCGAAAGGCGCCAAAACCGCTTCCGTTGGTTACCTTTGATCCGGAAGTGTCTCCATTGTTTATAATAATGTCAGGGGTTGTTGCGCGAAACCGGAAGTGATATTCCGACCGGGATCGACACTGCAAGCCTGTGTATCCGCTCTTCGATGGGAAAGTATATGACACGAAACCGGAAGTGACGCTTCGTACTTGATGTCACTTCCGCGGTTTCACTTTCGTTCCGAGCATATGCTACTCCAATTTGTTCCTAGTTTACAAAAACAAATTGGAGAAATATTCACCTCAAATCCCTTAATTGTGAGTTCCTATACCTTTACATAATATAGCCAATGCTGCTTATAAATCTGCTAAAAATAAGCTAAAAATATTGGACATATTTGTATCATAAATATCTGGATGATGTTGAAAACACATATTCTTAATTGGAATATAAATGTGAATTATACTGGTTAAGTCTATAGTTCTTGGTAAGTGGCCACATCTACGTTATAACTCTCTATATATAAATATAAATAACAATTAACAATTTCAAGGAAAAGAGATAAATGGAGTCATGTGTCCTACGTTTCGTTAAACGTGACCCAACATACCCTTCTAGGACACAAAATGGGTAAGGTTGTGTGGACATTGACTCCATTTGTTTTCGATCTATATCCTATTTCTCAAACACTATAGTGAAATGCGATCCAGAGAGGTCTCTATTTGAAAGCATTCTTGGAGGAAAAATGAGGATAGAGATAAAAATATTAAAAATATTAAAAATATTAAAAATATTAAAAATATTAAAGTATATTAAAAATATCCTTAGAAGTTGATTGTTTATAGTAGATGTGTTGAGGAGTCGAATGGGGAGGTTTTTTAAGGTTTTCTCTTATTTTATAGTAAATGTAGTATTTTTATATTTCTGTTAAAACCATTGGGGAATATGCAGTCCAAGTTGAAGATCCATTTTGACTCTTCTTTTAAAAGTGACTTTTCAAAGTCCCCTCCTCTCCAGTTCTTCTTTACTTTACTTATACCCATGTATCTGAGAGTTTTATTGTTACTGTCGTGGACTTCTTTAAAGTGCTTGTATAGGGGGAAGTCCTCCTTTTTCCATTTGATTTGTAACAGGTGTTCCCTTATCCTGTCTTTAAGTTTCCTGGAGGTTTGGCCTGAAGTCCACAACCACACTCTATCAGATATATAATGCCACTATCCTGACATTTTATCACATCATTCATATTAAAAGATTCTCCTGTTATTTTGGATTTGAAAGTCCGTGCTTTCTTGCCATGTTTACACGCTTTACACAAGTTGCATGGGAAGAACCCTTTAAGTCGTTGGCCTAGGACATCGTTTGTTATCTTCTTCTGAATTTTTGAAACACTTGGCGCAAGAATACTTTTCAAGTTTCTTGTTTTCCGATAGATGAACCTTGGTGTTTCATTCAGATCTTTTCCGATAATGCTGTCCTCCTTTAGGAAATGCCAATTTTTCTTTATGATCTTTTCGATTAAAAATTGATTCTCGCTATATTCAGTTATAAAAGGTACCTCAATTCCTGTGCCATCCTTGCATGTTCTTTCTTTGTCTTTATAGTGTAACATAGGTGCTCTGTCCATGGTTTCAATTTCTTTTATGGTCTTATCTATAGTTTCCTCTTCGTAACCCCTATTTAAGAACCTCTTTTTCAGGATATTTGATTGTTCCTTCCATTTATTAACATCGGAGCAATTTTTTCTGATTCTCATCAGTTGGCCTTTGGGGATATTGGCCTTCCATCTTTGAAGGTGGCAACTAGTTTGGTGAATATAGTTGCAACAATTTATCCTTGAAATAGGTTGAGGTGGAGATTTTTCCTTTCTCTATATTGATATCTAAATCCAAAAAATGAATGCTCCTTTTACTTATCTCATGTGTGAACCTTAAATTTACGGTATTTTTATTCATCGCATGTATAGTGTGTTCCAGATCTTTGATACTTCCCTTCCACACTATTAGGATGTCGTCTATATACCTTTTGAAGAGGACCAGGTCTGCGCCCACTGGGCAGGAATCCCAGAATAGGTTCTCCCATTTGCCCATATAGAGGTTTGCGTAGCTGGGCGCAAACCTGGAGCATATTAATGACCTTAATATATTTAAGACTAAACAAGAGCAATTATGCTCTAGAATAAAGAAAATTAAAGATGAAATTATTTCAAAGAAAACAAAGAAAATACATAGAGATTTGAATATAGCTACACATAATAGTGTTGAATTAAATATGAAGACAAACACAAACATCAACAATGAAACATTAGGAGAGGATGAGAGTACACATATAAAAAATGAGTGGACAATGGTGGCTCCAAAGAAAAATGGGAATAGAAACCCACAAAGACAGTGGGCTAATGATGATAACCACTATCATAATCATAGTGGAAATATGAGTAACTATGAAAGGCACCATCCAAGATCAAGGGATAGGTATTTCAAAGACCACCCTAGCTCTAGAGACCATATGAAGGAAGGTAATATAGGACATAAACAAGGGTGGGATCAGTCACATAATTCCTATTACAAATCCCCATCCAATAGATCCTATACAAATTACCACACAAATTATCACTCCAACCACTATCAAAGTCCTATGGATAAGGTGGGATATGGTAATTATGGAGAGAGATTCCCCTGGTATCCAAAGAGGGAGTAATATTCTAGAGGTAGGTCACCAAGACACTTCATGAGGGAAGAGAGACTGAGGAACAGATCACCACCTAGATGGGACAACAGATTCCAGACCAGATTTCCATCCTATGAAGGAAGAGGGAACTATACCCAAGAATACTATCATAGACAAAACTATAGGAATACAAATCCTAGAGTACAATTTAAAGAACAGAATGAAAGATTCCCACAAAAGAATACACATCATACAGGTGTTAGAAACTATTGGGATGATACTCAAGTACCGACCAAAAATAGGTTCGAACCTCTGAGACATGAGGGAGATGCACATAAATCCACTCCAACCACCCCAAGACAAACAACTAATAATACATCTGGAAATAAAGAAGGACAGATTGAAAATCATTTTTTTAGGGGAAGGAAATTTGGCCCCAATAGACAGAAACAAACAGTCCAAAAGGAAAAACCACAGGGGTGGAAGAGCAGGATTAAAAACACAGCAGAAAAGACTAAAAGACAAACAAAAACAAAAAGATGCATTAGACATTGAGTCCACCACAACACCACCCACCAGTAATACAGATCCCAAACAGAAAGGGATCTATAATTTGAGTAAAATTGATCTCAATCCGAAAGACATTGAGGTTTTATCATTAGGTCTATCTTATGCTCCATCTAGAGGTCTTGATAAATTTCAAACATATACACATGTAAAACAATTGATAAGAAAACTGACGCTCAAAAGGTTCTTTTGTAAATCAGTGTTAGAGAGATCTAACAGCCCATTAGAGAATAATAGAACACCAACACCCAGTCAGAACAAGACGGGACACACAACCTTAAAACCAAAATCCACGTTTTTTCCTATAACACACAAAAAGGGCCCCACATTGAGACATTTGAAAATATAGTCTGCAATGAGAAAAAGAAATTGATTAATACGTCTCTTAAGAAATTTCATCATAATCTGAACAAAACACAATTGGAGACCATCACAAACCTTGAGAGAAATAAAAATATCGTAATCAAACCAGCGGACAAGGGGGGAGGGATTATAATCCTGAACAAGGAAGATTATGAAATAGAGTCAAACCGTATTTTGGGCGATATTGAGACATATAAGGTTTTAACAAAAGACCCCACAGAATCTTATAAAAAAGATTTAGACATTATGTTAATGTCAGCTAAAATAAAGGGGATATTGAACCAGAATGAATACAGGTATATAAGGACAGAGCATCCTAGAATACCTGTATTCTATTATTTGCCCAAAATACACAAAAGTCTGAAATTATAGGGTAGGCCTATAATTTCAGGCATTGGATCCATTACCTGTAATTTGTCAGAGTACATTGACAAGAAACTTCAAAAATATGTTAAGGTTCTCCCTTCTTATTTAAGGGACTCAACTGATGTCCTCAATACACTAAATAACTTAGAATGGGAAGAGAACTATATTTTAGCCACTTGTGATGTGACTGCCCTATACACAAGTATTCCACACAACTCGGGTATAGAGACAGTCAGCTATTTCCTAGTAAAAGACGATGAAGTGAGTCCCGACCAGAGAGAGTTTATCTTGGATAGCATTCTTTTAATTTTAACACACAACTATTTTCATAATGGAGGAAAATTCTAAAACCAGATTTGCGGTACAGCCATGGGGACCAGGTTTGCGCCCAGCTACGTAAACCTCTATATGGGCAAATGGGAGAACCTATTCTGGGATTCCTGCCCAGCGGGCGCAGACCTGGTCCTCTTCAAAAGGTATATAGACGACATCCTAATAGTGTGGAAGGGAAGTATCAAAGATCTGGAACACACTATACATGTGATGAATAAAAATACCGTAAATTTAAGGTTCACACATGAGATAAGTAAAAGGAGCATTCATTTTTTGGATTTAGATATCAATATAGAGAAAGGAAAAATCTCCACCTCAACCTATTTCAAGGAAGTAGATTGTTGCAACTATATTCACCAAACTAGTTGCCACTTTCAAAGATGGAAGGCCAATATCCCCAAAGGCCAACTGATCAGAATCAGAAAAAATTGCTCCAATGTTAATAAATGGAAGGAACAATCAAAGATCCTGAAAAAGAGGTTCTTAGATAGGGGATACGAAGAGGAAACTATAGATAAGACCATAAAAGAAATTGAAACCATGGACAGAGCACCTATGTTACACTATAAAGACAAAGAAAAAACATGCAAGGATGGCACAGGAATTGAGGTACCTTTTATAACTGAATATAGCGAGAATCGATTTTTAATTGAAAAGATCAGAAAGAAAAATTGGCATTTCCTAAAGGAGGACAGCATTATCGGAAAAGATCTGAATGAAACACCAAGGTTCATCTATCGGAAAACAAGAAACGTGAAAAGTATTCTTGCGCCAAGTGTTTCAAAAATTCAGAAGAAGATAACAAACAATGTCCTAGGCCAACGACTTAAAGGGTTCTTCCCATGCTACTCGTATAAAACGTGTAAACATGGCAAGAAAGCACGGATTTTCAAATCCAAAATAACAGGAGAATCTTTTAATATTAATGATGTGATAAAATGTCAGGATAGTGGCATTATATATTTGATAGAGTGTGGTTGTGGACTTCAGTATATAGGCCAAACCTCCTGGAAACTTAAAGACAGGATAAGGGAACACCTGTTACAAATCAAATGGAAAAAGGAGGACTTCCCCCTATATAAGCACTTTAAAGAAGTCCACGACAGTAACAATAAAACTCTCAGATACATGGATATAAGTAAAGTAAAGAAGAACTGGAGAGGAGGGGACTTTGAAAAGTCACTTTTAAAAGAAGAGTCAAAATGGATCTTCAACTTGGACTGCATATTCCCCAAAGGTTTTAACAGCAATATAGAAATACTACATTTACTATAAAATAAGAGAAAACCTTAAAAAACCTCCCCATTCGACTCCTCAACACTTCTAAGGATATTTTTAATATACTTTAATATTTTTAATATACTTTAATATTTTTAATATTTTTAATATTTTTAATATTTTTATCTCTATCCTCATTTTTCCTCCAAGAATGCTTTCAAATAGAGACCTCTCTGGATCGCATTTCACTATAGTCTTTGAGAAATAGGATGTAGATCGAAAACAAATGGAGTCAATGTCCACACAACCTTACCCATTTTATGTCCTAGAAGGGTATGTTGGGTCACGTTTAACGAAACGTAGGCCACATGACTCCATTTATCTCTTTTCCTTGAAATTGTTAATTGTTATTTATATTTATATTTATATATAGGGAGTTATAAGGTAGATGTGGCCACTTACCAAGAACTATAGACTTAACCAGTAAATTCACATTTATATTCCAATTAAGAATATGTGTTTTCAACATCATCCAGATATTTATGATACAAATATGTCCGATATTTTTAGCTTATTTTTAGCAGATTTATAAGCAGCATTGGCTATATTATGTAAAGGTATAGGAACTCACGATTAAGGGATTTGAGCTGAATATTTCTCCAATTTGTTTTTTTAAACTAGGAACAAATTGGAGTAGCATATGCTCGGAACGAAAGTGAAACCGCGGAAGTGACGTCAAGTACGAAGCTTCACTTCCAGTTTCGTGTCGTATACTTTCACATCAAAGAGCGGATACACAGGCTTGCAGTGTCGATCCCGGTCGGAATATCACTTCCGGTTTCGCGCAACAACCCCTGACATTATTATAAACAATGGAGACACTTCCGGATCAAAGGTAACCAACAGAAGCGGTTTTGGCGCCTTTTGGCGGATCACAATTTAGAACACACAGCCTATTTAAGGTAGGGGACCACTAGAGCCAATATCAGTCTTGAGAAAGATCCAGGAGGATCGAAACGCGTAGATTGTAACTGATATTCACGGCTCAGGTCCCTAATCGGTGCGTTTAATACCTATTCAGCCACTTTTACAAAAGCATATTGCACTATGTTTGTTTATTTTTTCACATAGGTTTAAAGATTTATGGATACACCTAAAGTGGATTATATTTGTGCCATTTGAAGAACAGTTGGACAACTCTTTTTAGGATACAGATCACAAGGATATATTTTAAAAGACACTAGTATTCACTTTGATTATTATGATTGTATATTTTTCACTTGGACTATTTTTTCACTTGAACTATTTTTTCACTTGAATTTAATTTTTATTCATTTTTTAATCATTTTCTATTCACTTTCACGTCACATGTGATTATTGATTTTTTAAATACCTTTAAAAAGGGTGTACACCTAAAGGTCTTATATGTATACACTTTTTTGGAACTTTCAGCATTAGCTTTTTTATACACATATAACACATTTATTACTGTAACAAAGGTATTTTATTTTTTAAGTATATGTTAAGGTATTTCAAGGAATATTAACCATTGTTTAGTACTTTGAAGTTACCTTTATTTAGTGGACCCAGGCAAGAGAGATTGTTAGTATATTTTAAGAAGATAGTTGTAATGAAGGTTTGTTTTTAGCATTTGTAACTGTTTATAATAACTTTTAATTCTGTGGATTAAATATGTATACGTTTTAAAGCTCACACAGCTCACTTCTTAATTACCCCTTTGACTATACACAGCTAAGACTCCATTAAGAGATCTAAGCGCTCCTTTTAGCCTATATAATTTGTTTAACCTCCTAAAATCCGATCGAGAGATTTTGCAATTAGGAGCTGGTGTATTGGCACTCTTGGCGCTGTAGCTATATATGTACTATGTAATGTATATTTATTAGACAGTGTTACTATGAGTATCACTGTACTGTGTAATGTAGATTTATTAGATGGTGTTATTATGAGTGTAACTGTACTGTGCAATGTATATTTATTAGACAGTGTTATTATGAGTGTAACTGTACTGTGCAATGTATATTTATTAGAAAGTGTTATTATGAGTGTAACTGTACTGTGTAATTTATTTTTATTAGATGGTGTTATTATGAGTGTAAATGTACAGTGTATTGTATATTTATTAGAAAGTGTTAATATGAGTGTAACTGTACTATGTAACATATATTTATTAGACAGTGTTAATATGAGTGTAACTGTAATGTGCAATATATATTTATTAGACAGTTTTAATATGAGTGTAACTGTACTCTGTAATATATATTTATTAGACAGTGTTAATATGAGTGTAACTTTACTGTATAATGTATATTTATTAGACAGTGTTAATATGAGTGTAATTGTACTGTGTAATGTATATTTATTAGACAGTGTAAATATGAGTGTAACTGATGTACTGTGTAATGTATATTTATTAGACAGTGTTTATATGAGTGTAACTGTACATTGTAATGCATATTTATTAGACAATGTTAATATGAGTGTAACTGTACTGTGTAATGTATATTTATTACACATTGTTAATATGAGTGTAACTGTATAGTGTAATGTATATTTATTAGACAGTGTTAATATGAGTGTAACTGTACTGTGTAATGTATATTTATTAGACAGTGTTAATATGAGTGTAACTGTACTATGTAATGTATATTTATAAGTGTTAATATGAGTGTAACTGTACTATGTAATTTATTTTTATTAGATGGTGTTATTATGAGTGTAACTGTACTGTGTAATTTATTTTTATTAGATGGTGTTATTATTAGTGTAACTGTACTGTGTAATGTATATTTATTAGATGGTGTTATTATGCGTGGAACTGTACTGTGCAATGTATTTTTATTAGACAGTGTTAATATGAGTGTAACTGTACAGTGTAATGTATATTTATTAGACAGTGTTAATAGGAGTGTAACTCTACTGTGTAATGTATATTTATTAGATGGTGTTAATATGGGTTTAACTGTACTGTGTAATGTATATTTATTAGACAGTGTTAAAATGAGTTTAACTGTACTGTGTAATATATATTTATTAGACAGTGTTATTATGAGTATAACTGTACTGTGTATTGTATTTTTATTAGATAGTGTTATTATGAGTATAACTACTATGTAAGTATATTTATTAGACAGTGTTATGAGTGTAACTGTATTGTGTAATGTATATTTATTAGTCAGTGTTAATATGAGTGTAACTGTACTGTGTAATGTATATTTACTAGACAGTGTTAATATGAGTGTAACTGTACTGTGTAATATATATTTATTAGACAGTGTTAATATGAGTGTAACTGTACTATGTAATCTATATTTATTAGACAGTGTTAATATAACAACTGTGTAATGTATATGTATTAGTTGGTGTTAATATGAGTGTAAATGTACTGTGTAATGTAAATTTATTTGTTGGTGTTAATATGGGTTTAACTGTACTGTATAATGTATATTTATTAGATGGTGTTATTATGACTGTAACTGTACTGTGTAATGTATATTTATTAGACAGTGTTATTATGTGTGAAACTATACTATGTAATGTACCCCGAGTCTAAACACCCCTAACCTTACACTTATTTACCTCTAATCTGCCGCCCCCGACATCGTCGCCACCTGCATTATACTATTAACCCCTAATCTGCCGCTCCGGACATCGCCGCCACCTACATTATACCTATGAAACCCTAATATGCTGCCCCTAACACCGCCGCCACCTACATTTTATTTATTAACCCCTAATTTGCCCCCCCTAAAGTCACCGCCACCTACCTACAATTATTAACCCCTAATCTGCCGCCCCCAACATCGCCGCCACTATACTAAATTTATTAAGCCCTAACCCCTAAACCTAAGTCTAACCCTAACCCTAACACCCCCCTAACTTAAATCTAATTTAAATAAATCTAAATAAAATTACTATAATTAAATAAATTAATCCTATTTAAAATTAAATACTTACCTATAAAATAAACCCTAATATAGCTACAATATAACTAATAGTTACATAATAGCTATTTTAGGATTTATTTTTATTTTACAGGCAACTTTGTATTTATTTTAACTAGGTAGAATAGTTATTAAATAGTTATTAACTATTTAATAACTACCTAGCTAAAATAAATACAAATAAATACAAAATTACCTGTAAAATAAATCCTAACCTAAGTTACAATTACACCTAACACTACTCTGAAAATAAAAAAATTAACTAATTTAAATTAAACTAATTACAATAAAATTAAATAAACTAAATTATGTAAAAAAACAAACACTAAATTACAGAAAATAAAAAAGAAATTACAATTTTTTAATCTACAGGGAGTGCAGAATTATTAGGCAAGTTGTATTTTTGAGGATTAATTTTATTATTGAACAACAACCATGTTCTCAATGAACCCAAAAAACTCATTAATATCAAAGCTGAATAGTTTTGGAAGTAGTTTTTAGTTTGTTTTTAGTTATAGCTATTTTAGGGGGATATCTGTGTGTGCAGGTGACTATTACTGTGCATAATTATTAGGCAACTTAACAAAAAAAACAAATATATACCCATTTCAATTATTTATTTTTACCAGTGAAACCAATATAACATCTCAGCATTCACAAATATACATATCTGACATTCAAAAACAAAACAAAAACAAATCAGTGACCAATATAGCCACCTTTCTTTGCAAGGACACTCAAAAGCCTGCCATCCATGGATTCTGTCAGTGTTTTGATCTGTTCACCATCAACATTGCGTGCAGCAGCAACCACAGCCTCCCAGACACTGTTCAGAGAGGTGTACTGTTTTCCCTCCTTGTAAATCTCACATTTGATGATGGACCACAGGTTCTCAATGGGGTTCAGATCAGGTGAACAAGGAGGCCATGTCATTAGATTTTCTTCTTTTATACCCTTTCTTGCCAGCCACGCTGTGGAGTACTTGGACGCGTGTGATGGAGCATTGTCCTGCATGAAAATCATGTTTTTCTTGAAGGATGCAGACTTCTTCCTGTACCACTGCTTGAAGAAGGTGTCTTCCAGAAACTGGCAGTAGGACTGGGAGTTGAGCTTGACTCTATCCTCAACCCGAAAAGGCCCCACAAGCTCATCTTTGATGATACCAGCCCAAACCAGTACTCCACCTCCACCTTGCTGGCGTCTGAGTCGGACTGGAGCTCTCTGCCCTTTACCAATCCAGCCACGGGCCCATCCATCTGGCCCATCAAGACTCACTCTCATTTCATCAGTCCATAAAACCTTAGAAAAATCACTCTTGAGATATTTCTTGGCCCAGTCTTGACGTTTCAGTTTGTGTGTCTTGTTCAGTGGTGGTCGTCTTTCAGCCTTTCTTACCTTGGCCATGTCTTTGAGTATTGCACACCTTGTGCTTTTGGGCACTCCAGTGATGTTGCAGCTCTGAAATATTGCCAAACTGGTGGCAAGTGGCATCTTGGCAGCTGCACGCTTGACTTTTCTCAGTTCATGGGCAGTTATTTTGTGCCTTGGTTTTTCCACACGCTTCTTGCGACCCTGTTGACTATTTTGAATGAAACGCTTGATTGTTCAATGATCACGCTTCAGAAGCTTTGCAATTTTAAGAGTGCTGCATCCCCCTGCAAGATATCTCACTATTTTTGACTTTTCTGAGCCTGTCAAGTCCTTCTTTTGACCCATTTTGCCAAAGGAAAGGAAGTTGCCTAATAATTATGCACACCTGATATAGGGTGTTGATGTCATTAGACCACACCCCTTCTCATTACAGAGATGCACATCACCTAATATGCTTAATTGGTAGTAGGCTTTCGAGCCTATACAGCTTGGAGTAAGACAACATGCATAAAGAGGATGATGTGGTCAAAATACTCATTTGCCTAATAATTCTGCACTCCCTGTAATCCCCCTAATAAAATAAAAAAGCCCCCCCCAAAATAATAAAATTCCCTACCCTATGTTACACAATTATCCCTCAAATCCACCAGGATCACATTCAAGAAATCCACTTTGGATATGTTCTGGATAATATCCTCTGCGCTGTGTAATAAATGTAATAACCCCTAGTGTCACCTCACTACACACTAGCACACTATTCACTTTACCAACAAGCCCAGGTAAATATTGTATGTGTAGTTCTACAGGAATTTAGCCACTATACTGCACTTATAGTAATTCTAGGCTAAATGATTTTCAGACACTCAGTTCTTTACCAGAGAAAGCTTTAATTAGAATATGCCCATATTACAGAAAGGTTAATACAGAGACAGTTACATAAAGAGGTTTTCAGTCATACTCCCAAACACACAATGTATCCTATCTAACAGTTATTACAGGGTGTGTGTCTCTGTGTGTGTGTGTGCTTACCAAAACCCTTTCTTCCTATCTAGAATGACTGTGCGGTTGCATGTGTGTGTTTGTGTATGTGAATGCATGTGTGTGTTTGTGTATGTGAATGCATGTGTGTGTTTGTGTATGTGAATGCATGTGTGTTTGTGTATGTGAATGCATGTTTGTGTATGTGAATGCATGTGTGTTTGTGTATGTGAATGCATTTGTGTGTTTGTGTATGTGAATGCATGTGTGTGTTTGTGTGAATGCATGTGTGTTTGTGTATGTGAATGCATGTGTGTTTGTGTATGTGAATACATTTGTGTGTTTGTGTATGTGAATGCATGTGTGTGTTTGTGTGAATGCATGTGTGTTTGTGTATGTGAATGCATGTGTGTGTTTGTGTATGTGAATGCATGTGTGTTTGTGTATGTGAATGCATGTGTGTGTTTGTGTATATGAATGCATGTGTGTGTTTGTGTGAATGCATGTGTGTTTGTGTATGTGAATGCATGTGTGTGTTTGTGTATGTGAATGCATGTGTGTGTAGAGTGTCAGTGTGTGTATACCTACCAGCCTTCCATCCCAACTGCCCCATCCCTCTCAGCTGTCCTCTTTATATCCTGAGATCTTTCTTGTAAAGGGTGAAGTACTTTGCATATGTAAAGCCCTTGTCTCTTTGTTGTTAGTTTTATCTACCTGTGTCAATAATCACATCCTTCCATAAAATGCAGACCTTTGTTACACATATATACAGACACACATATTGTATATACATTCTATATCAGTTCTATGCATATTTATACCTACACTCCCCCACTTGAATAGGATTCAATTAGAATCATATTCACAATATATGCATATATATTTACCTACACTCCCTACATATTCACAATATATGCATATACCTCATAAACATATATATATATGCTCACACACCCATGAACAATTAACATAATACATATAACCAGAATGAATACAATGATTTTTCTTTTTTGAATGAGTGTGTGAATATAGTGTAGGATATACTAAACAAGGGTCTCTGGAAGCTATCTGTAGTTTGTGTTAATTACTCATCCCTTCATTTATCTGTTACCAATAATGCATCAAAACTACATGAAGTGGCAGAATTTTCTTACAAAGTGGAGGGGGGCATCCTTCGCCAGACATTCAAGATCATCCTGCACCACATATTAAATACATGTTTACCAACCTTATAGAGTCATATGTTTGACTCAGGTACCACCCATCTGAGGACACACTGCACTGTACTGTTCCCACAGAGATGTAAACTTCCCCGGTGTGCAGACTGCATGGCCCTATTTCTGCATCATGCTCTTCCAACCATAACTGGGTATGTGAAATCCAACATCATTTTTCACCATACACACATCAGCCTTAGCTAATGGTTTCTAGCACACAAAGACAGAGCCCATACTACAACACCAGTTAGGGAAACATGGGGTTTATTCCAGACATAATTCTGGTCTGTGGCAGTAATTGTTTAAGTACAATAGTACCATGGGGGCCTCTGTTTCTCATAGGTTAATAATCTTATGTGTAGGTACAGGATGCTCCATCTTGACTGGTATATACATCTTTATACAACACACTCCCCTACAGATTACTTACTAGGGTAAAGTTAATAATTACTGCCCATTCCCCTCATTAATTCATTTCATTTTGGAGGCCTAAATTGGATAATCTTCTAATAAACATGTTTACTATGGCACCTCTCATAGTATAGGACACATTATTGTTGTTTACTGACCCCATCAGAGCATTCACAGAGCTATTA